>NC_026006.2:59808232-59828742 GCF_000442705.2 Elaeis guineensis | reverse complement strand
TCAATGAATAACCATCCACTAAACAACACTTAATTGGCCACCAACCACAATCTTAATTGATAAAGAAAGAAAAGAAGAAGAAAAGCAATAAAGAAGTGTTACTAGGAACAGCCATTGATCGCATAAGCCAATTATTTGTTGAATAGGCTATTGACATGTAATTGCCAATATATAATGTATTTCTCGATCACATATAACAAGTGCTTTTTTTTTTTTTTTTTGGTAGTAACAATAGCAGTGATTGATATGGTATTACAAGACAAACATGTACTTGTTGGCTTCCCATGCCTCCACAGGCTGGAAGGAATCATATTGCAGAGGAGATTGAAGGCAGCCTTCACACGCCGCATATCTTTCGACTCCATTTGGCATGACTCTCGCACGCCACACCACATTTTTATCATGTTATAATGTTAAAAAAAAAAAAAAAAAATTCTATCGTGTTTGATCCTTCTAAGTCTCGCACAAAATATGAGGTAGAAGAACCTTGCGTGGGCATTCGGTTTTCTTGGTCCAGTTCAGACTTTTGAGACAACAAAAAGGATCTCTCCATGATCGGCGTTATGGCACGGCGAACGGAGTGAATGGCTCCCCGAAACGCAAGACAGAGGGAGCATTAGATAAACACCAGCCCATCGATCTAACAGTGGATTCAGTGTCCAGAGTGGCCAGTTATCCTCATCTAATTCTAAAATACTTTTTCTTCGTCATATTTTTGTGGGAACGAGGAGGTTAGGGTCGTCCTGCAATCTAAGTTTTAACTCCATGAATACTTTTTAGAGATTGCATGGATATTACTATAGGAATTGTTGCGGCCAATCCCCTCGTCGCCTGGTCACCGGGAATGAGCGCCTACAAAAAGAAAGTCCACACTGACCGGAGGCGGCTCCGACGACCAGGCGACGAGTTGACATCTTTTGGCAGGCGCTCGTTCTCGGTGACCAGGCGACGAGGGGATTGACCGCAACAGATTAGCGCGCCAGGTAGCGGGGCAGGACGTTACGGTACACTATTCCCACAGAATTTGAGATGACAAAGACAAGGGCTCAGCGATCAAGGGTCACCGGATCGGCGAGGCGCTCTTCCCGCCGGAAAGAGGCCTCTCCTTCACCCTCCGCGGCGGAGCCCAGTTCTTCACGCCCCGCGGTGACCACGGAGACTCAAATCGCGGCGATCGTGCGGTAGATGACCGTGCTGACAGATGCGGTCAAAAGCCTCCAACAACAGCCGGTACGGCCGCCGCCGTCACTGGCCGGGCAACCGACGGCACGTCCGATGCCCTCCAAGAGCAGCCGCCGACGCCCGCGTCGATCCCCGTCGCCTCCGCAAGAGCACCTGCCGCAGCGCTCCCGTAGAGAGGAGGAGGGGCGGCCTCGGTGCGATGCCCACAGGTCCCAACAGCTTTCTCCCTCCCGGCTGGAACGAGCAAGGAAGGAGAAGCGACCGCGGACGCCGTCCGCCTCCCTCTCGAAATCTTCAAGAGACTCCACTCCTGGGGTATCCCAGCACCGACGGACGGACGACTACGAGCGCAGGTTCGAAGAAATCGACCGTCGGCTCGCACAGTTACAGGTGGACAGGCAGAAGTCTTCAAATGATGTCGACTTCCAGACCGCCCAACCTCTCTCCCGACTCATTCTTGACGAACCGATCCCCAGTCGGTTCAAGATGCCGCACGTGGAACCTTACGATGGCTCCACCGACCCAATCGACCACCTGGAGAGCTACAAAGCTCTCATGACGATTCAGGGGGCAACCGACGCTCTCTTTTGCATCGGCTTCCCCGCCACGCTCCGCAAAGCTGTCAGGGCCTGGTACTCCGGTCTTCGATCGAAAAGTATCCACTCCTTCGGACAGCTCGAGCACTCTTTCGTGGCTCACTTCAGCACCAGCCGGAAGCCGCCGCGAACGTCGGACAGCCTTTTCTCCCTCAAACAAGGAGAAAACGAGATGCTCCGACACTTTGTGACGCGATTCAACGCGGCCACGCTCGAGGTTCGGGACCTCAATGAGGACATGGCCATCTCGGCCATGAAACGGGGACTGAGGGCATCCCGATTCACTTACTCCCTAGACAAAACCCTCCCCCGAACGTATGCCGAACTATTGGAGCGCGCGTACAAGTACATGCGAGCGGATGAAGGAGCCTCCGACCGGTGCTCGACCGAGTTCAAAAGCCCGAAGGAAAAGCGGAGAAAGGGTCGGGACACCGCCGACCCTAGCAGGCCTCCGACCGTTGGTCGGGTCTCGCCTCCGCGACGAAACCAGAAGTCACCCCGACGGCAGACTCCAAGGCCGACACGCCCCAGGTATGACTCTTATACTCCTCTTTCTACTCCCCGTGTGCAGATTTTGATGGAGATCGAGGGGGAACAATACCTGCGACGGCCTCCGCCTCTGAAGGCAAAAGGCCTCGACCGACGGAAGTACTGTCAGTTCCACCGAGGCCACGGCCACAATACCGAGCAATGCATCCAGCTTAAGGATGAGATCGAAGCTCTCATCCGCTGAGGATATCTCGGTAAATTCTGGAGGAACCCGCCGACTCAACCCGTTGCCGACCGACGACCCCAGCCGACTGAAGAAGCGGTGACTAATCAGCCCACGGCCGGGGTCATCAATATGATTTTCAAATGATCAGGCCCGGGGGCGTCTGCTGGGGGGAGCCGACGAAAAAGCCACGCCCGGACGATGCGATCACTTTTACAGAAGAAGATGTTCGGGGCATCCAAACTCCCCACGATGATGCTGTTGTTGTCTCGGCAACAATAGCTAATTATGATGTAAAAATTTTTTTTGTGAATAATGGAAGTTCAACGAACGTTTTGTTTTACTCGACTTTCTCCCGGATGCGACTATCAATCGACCGACTCAAGAGGGTCCCTACACCCTTGGTAGGCTTCGCAGGCGACGCCGTCACAACAGAAGGGGAAGTCGCCCTGCCCGTGACGGTCGGCACCGAACCACGGCAAAGCACGGTCCATTTGACTTTCACGGTCGTCCAGGTGCCTTCGGCCTACAACGCCATACTCGGAAGGCCCGGACTAAATGCCCTGAAAGCGATCGTTTCGACGTACCACCTTCTGGTTCGGTTCCCAACCAAACACGAGTCGGAGAGATGCACAGAGATCAATAGCTCGCCCGTCGATGCTTCCAGATCTCCGCCCAAGGTAATGAGCTGAAGGGCTCCCTGACGATCGACAAACTGGACCAACGGGAGGAGGAAGAATGGGGTTCACCGGCCGAACAGCTCGTTCCCATCTCGATAGCGGAAAACCCCGACCGACAGGTGTGGGTCGGGTCTCAGCTACCCGACCCAGAACGACTGCGGCTGGCGGAGCTGCTGAAGGCCAACGCCGACATATTTGCTTGGTCGGCAGTAGATATGTCGGGCATCCCTCCGGAGACAATAGTGCACCGACTCAATATCGACCCGACGCTGAGGCCGGTGAGGCAGAAGAAAAGATCTTTTGCTCCTGAAAGGCATAAGGCCATCGATGAAGAGGTAGATAAGCTACTCGAGGCGGGCTTCATCAGAGAAGCTACATATCCCGAGTGGCTCGCCAATGTCGTCATGGTCAGGAAGGCCAACGAAAAGTGGAGGATTTGTATCGACTACACCGACTTGAATCGGGTCTGTCCGAAGGACAGCTTTCCACTTCCAAATATCGACCAGCTAGTAGACGCGACGTCTGGATTTCGACTGCTCAGCTTCATGGACGCCTTCATTGGGTACCATCATATCCGGATGGCACCCGAAGACGAGGAGCACACTGCCTTCGTGACCCCCAAGGGCCTCTACTGCTACCGAGTAATGCCCTTCGGGTTGAAGAATGCCGGCGCCACCTACCAACGACTCGTCAACAAGGTCTTCAAAGACCAGATCGGGTGCAACATGAAAGTATATGTCGACGACATGTTGGTAAAAAGTGCGTGGATTTCGGATCATGTCCGGAATCTTGAAGAAACTTTCCGCACTCTACGACGACACCGGATGAAGCTGAACCCGACCAAGTGCGCCTTTGGAGTAACCTCGGGGAAGTTCCTCGGATTTCTCATCTCGCAACGGAGAATCGAGGCCAACCCCGAGAAAATCAAGGCCATCATCGACATGCGGCACCCGAACACCAAGAAGGAAGTCTAGCAGCTGAACGGAAGAATCGTTGCCCTCAGTCGGTTCATTTCTCGGTCGGCTGAAAGATGCCTCCCGTTCTTCAAAACCTTGCGACAGGCCAAGCAGTTCTCTTGGCCGGACGAGTGCCGGCAGGCTTTCGAGGAACTAAAGAAGTATCTCACTTCTCCGCCACTCCTTGTGAGACCGGAGGTCGGGGAGGTCCTGTACCTCTACTTGGCCACTTCTCCGAGGCGGTTAGTTCTGTGCTCGTCCGGGAGAACGAGAACCGGGTTCATCAACCAATATATTATGTCAGCAAGGTGCTCCACGAAGCTGAGACTCGGTACTCAAGGCAGAGAAAATGATTTTCGCTCTGGTCATTTCGGCACAGCGACTCCGTCCGTACTTCCAAACACACGCCATTGTGGTCCTCACCGACCAGCCCCTGAGGGCCATCTTGCACTGCCCTGACACGTCGGGACGACTGGCGAAATGGGCTGTGAAACTGAGCGAATTCGACATCCAGTACCGGCCACGACCCGCCCTCAAAGCTCAGGTTCTGACCGACTTCATCGCCGAATGCCCGACGACCGACCTACCATCGGGGGAGGGGGACCCCGCGAAGGTCGGGACTTCCGACTGTGACCCTGATCCAGCTGGGTATTGCACATCGATGGGGCTTCCAACGCTCAAGGGAGCGGGGTCGGTTTTCTGCTTACCAACTCGGAGGGGGTGGTCACCGAACACGCCCTCCGATTCGACTTCAAGGCCTCCAACAATCAGACCAGTACGAAGCGCTCGTCGCAGGGTTGAAATTAGCACTGGAGCTCGGGATAGACCGTCTCAAAGTCTTTTCCGACTCCCAACTGATCGTCGGACAGACTAAAGCGAGTTCGAAACTCGAGATCCGATCATGGCCAAATACCATCGAAAGGTGAAAGATCTCGTGGCGCCCTTCGGGTACTTTGGGATCTCCCACATCCCCAGGATGGAAAATGCTCGGGCCGACGCACTCTCCAGGCTCGCGACGTCCGACTATGGCGCCTTGGCCGGACCTTCGTGCAAAATCTTGAGCGACCGAGCATCGACGAGGTCGAGGAAGTACTACAATTAGCGCAGGGCAGAGCTGGATGGACCCGATCACTCAGTACTGACCGATGGATCTGTCCCCGAAGACCCTGCGGAAGCCAAACAACTCCAGTGGGCGGCTTCCCAGTACGTAATGATCAACGGCCGACTGTATAAAAGGTCGTTCTCCTTCCCTTACTCAGTGTCTGGGACCGATCGACGCAGATTATGCTCTCCGAGAAGTGCACGAAGGAATTTGCGGGAGTCACTTGGGGGGCAAATCCTTAGCCTACAAGGTCCTGCGGCAGGGTTACTATTGGCCCACCATGAGGAAGGACGCGACTGAGTTGGTCCGGAGGTGTGAATCATGCCAGAGGTACGCTAACGTACAACACCGACCGGCCAGCCAGATCACCCCTATTGTCGCTCCATGGCCCTTCGCCCGTGGGGGGTCGACATTCTCAATCCTTTCCCTCCAGCATAGGCCAAAGAAAGTTCATAGTTGTCGCCATCGACTACTTCACCAAGTGGGTGGAGGCCGAGCCCCTGACGCAGATTACCGAACGAAAGATGGAGGACTTCGTCCAAAAATCCATCATCTTCAGGTTCGGATTGCCGCATACCATTATCACCGACAATGGGCGACAATTCGACAACCAAGACTTCAGAGACTTCTGCGCGAGATTTCACATCACGCACCGACTGACTTCAGTTGGGCACCCGCAGTCCAATGACGAAGTCGAGGTGACCAACCGGACCATACTACACGGGCTCAAAACTCGACTAAATGAAGCCAAAGGCCTCTGGGTCGATGAGCTGGGCTCCGTTCTGTGGGCTTACCGAACGACCCCCCGTTCCGACCGGGGAGTCGCCTTTCAGCTTGGCCTATGGGACGGAGGCGATGATACCACTCAAGATTGGGCTCCTATCCACCAGGGTCGAGCGGTATCAAGAGTCGGACAACTCTGATTGCCGGAGAGCTGACCTAGACCTCCTCCCCGAGCTACGAAATCAGACCCAACTTCGCATGGCTTCAAACCGACAGAGGATAGCCCGGTACTACAACGCCAAGGTCAAGCCAAAGCTTTTCAGGCCTGGGACTTGGTCCTGAGAAAGGCGGACGTCTCGAAGCCCCTAGACCGTGGGAAGCTGGCTCCGAACTGGAAGGGCCCTACATGGTGGCGGACACCTACGGGCCAAGGGCTTACCGACTGAAAACTTTGGAAGGGAAATCTATTCTCCGGACCTGGAATGCCGACAATTTGAAGTTGTATCACCAATGAACCTCGTACCTATTCATTTGGAATGTAAAATCGGTTTCAAGGTTCGAAATTTTCCCTCTTCGACTGGCGATCGACGCTCGGCAAAAAGCCCGAGTCCTGACGTCCCGGCTCGGACTTAATGTCCAATGGAACTGACGGCCTGATCACCGACGACACATCGGACGCTCACGAGGCCGAATCGCCCACAACAACGGGAGTTAGCGCTCCTTCTACAGTCGAACTTTCGGGTTAAACGTTCGGCTAACCTGTGGCTAAACCCCGACCACAGAAAGGCGTAACGCCTACGCGGCCGACGTCGCAACTTACCGACCGAGCTACGGTCGTCGAAGGATATTCGGCTTACCACCGTCTATCATGCGAAGCGACCATTGTCGCATTCATGACTCACCGACCGAGATACAGACGGTCGGGAGATATTCGGCTTACCACCGATTGTCACACGGCACCGTACAACCGCTCGACCGAAGTCTGGGGAGGAAACTCGACTTACCATCGCCTTTCCGACCAGATGCGTCGACTGCATGCGACAATATAGCAAACGCAGTCTGACCGATCACGTCGAACGACAATTGGGTCATCGGGATGCGCCCAAAGGCCGATCGACTTTCTTCCCTACAAGCGACCTTCGACTCCGCCAGGGCGACGTACGTTCGATTCTGGCGTTTGGTTCGCGGCCAAACGATGGATGTTCGGTCTAGGTCCTAAAACGGGCGATCGATGGTCGGGGTTTCGTCCTGCTTATCACAACTTAACCGCTGACTATCTCAGCTAACGACCCGGGGTGACGATTGGGTGCCCTAATACGGTACGCCAAGGCTGCTCCCTCCGACCTTAGGACCCCGCGATTACAAGCACATCCCAGTAGGCAGGAAAAGGGAGTCGAAAGAGAAACTAAAAAGTTCTTAAGTTCATTCGATTACAAAATCGGGCTGAAGCCCGGTTACAAGTGTTCTAAGAAAAACAAAAATAATTAAAGAGGACGAGGCCACGATCATCCTTCCGAGTCAATCTCCTCGACTGACGGAAGCTCGGGGATGACCGGCGTGTCCACCGCGATCGGCACTGGGTCGACGGCCGAAACAAGATCGTCGGTCGGTGACGGACTGGCGGTCGGCGCCGGATCACAGTCGCGGCCTGGGAGATGGTCACGACCGTCTCTCCCTCGGCAATCTGTTCCTAGACGGCCTCTCCCGCCACGGCGACGCCTCCCGACGACGGGTCGGCCATCTCTTCCGTGGCTTGGTCCTCGACTCCCGACGGGATGATGCCGCTGAGATCCAGCTTCGGGTACAGGGCTTGGATCGCATCCCGACCATCCTCGTACCCCACCCGATACGACGCAAGTCGGACTCCAATAGCTCCTCTCGGTACTGGTCGGTGCCGCGAAAGTCGTCCACCGCCCGACTCGCCGACTCCTTCGCCGACCTTGCTTCCGCTTCCGCCCGGCCGAGAGAGTCCTTCGCCGACTCTGCCTCTGCCTTCGCTATGTCGGCGTCGGCCTGGCGATCGACAGGTCTTCCTCAGCCTTGGCGAGCTTCTCCAGGCTGACCCAGAGCTGCTCGCGTTCGCCCTCGAGTTCGGCGCGACGCCGTCCCGCTCGCGCCGCAGACGGTGCGCAGTCCGACCCTTGCGTTTGGCTTCTTTTCGAGCCGACTTGAGCTCGGACCCGAGATGAGAGACCTCGTCCACCAACTTCGCCTTCCGGTCGGTCGACTGCTTCAAGTGTTCGACCAGCATTGCCCGGTCGGCTTCGACGGCCGCCGCCCTGTCCTTCCAAGCCGCCCGGACGTTCCCGAACCTTCGATACCCGGCTTCAAGTTCGGACATGGTATAGATCAGCTGCGAACGCAGGCACTACGTTAGGAAAATAAAATAATGGAGACACTAAGGAAAAGGGAGGCGAAGTAGAACTTACCCCGACCATGGTCGGGTAAAACGAAGATAGCATCTCGGTCACTTGCCGAGACCTCAGCACCTCCACGTCGGCTGGGAGGAGGATCCCCTGGCACAGCCTCCTGGCCAGGTTGTGGTCGGCCAGCACCGACGCTCCTTCGGGGAACTGAGCGCTGGGCGGCACAGTGCGACTCCCGACCTTGTGTCGTCAGCGGGGTCCATCGGGCTTTCCCCCGATCGGCCACCCCAGCCAGCGGATCCGGTAAGGAGGGGATGCTCGAGTTTGACGCGGCACCCCCCGTTGCAGCTGTAGATGCCGTCGGATGGTGTTCGGGTTCCCGAACGGCATCCGACGCCACACCCGCCGGCGAAGCCGCCGACGTCCCTTCAGCCGCTTCCTCCACCTGCCGCTCCTCCGGTTGCACCACCAAGCCGCGAGTGCGATCACCGGCTCCGATGGTCGGTCGCCGACGCCTCGACGGTCGGCGCCGCTGTGGAGGGTTTCTTCGGCGGTCGTGAAGGTCCGGCCCCCGATGCCGGCCTCTTCCTCACTGCGTATTGTCGGATTTCAGCGTCGGTCGGCCTCATCCTCGACGGTGTCCCTGCGATACCGACGGAAGGATTAATGTATGCACGAGAATGAATGCCAAATAAAAAGACAATCGATGGGTCGGGCGGTACCTAGATGGGGACCAAGCTCAGGCCAGCGTCATAGAGGGCTTGTTGGTAACAAGCTCCCTCTGCTTCGGGACCGACATATCCTTGAGTCGGTGGAAGTCCTCCCGGTCGTCCACCTCCACCCGGCTATTCTCGTTCGCCTCGGTTCGGGGCACGCCCCAGCGAGAAGGGAAGCCCCAGGGAGAAGAAGATGAAACAAAAAAAAACTGGTTCTTCCATCCGTGGATGGACGATGGAAGACCAGTGATGAAGGAAAGACCCTTCCGGGGGTTGAAGAACCACCACCCTCGAGCCTTAGGGTGGGGTCGGAGGATAAAAAATGTCCGAAGAGAGAGATGCGAGGGTTGGTCGGCAGAAGCTGACACAACAAGGCGAAGCTGATTATTAGCCGGACAGAGTTCGGCGCTAGTTGCACTGGACAAAGTCCGTAATAATCCAGCAGATTTCGGACGAACTCCGGAATCGAAAGTCAAAGACCAGCCCGGAGGTCCTCGACGTACAGTGCCACCTGGCCCGACGGAGAGTTGTTGACCCGACCGCCGACCCTGGGGGTGGAAAGTTGGAACTGCTCCGGATACGATACTGATCCCGAAGCCGATCAACATTCGGCCCCGAAAGTGAGGAAACCTCAACTTTCGGAGTCGACCGGGGGTCATCGTCGGGTTTCCCGACCGAGCCCCCTGAGATGAGTTTTCGGCCATCGCACCAAAACCAAGAGAAAGGCGAGACCAAAGAAGAAGGAGAAGGAAGGAAGGAGGTTTAAAGGAAAGCTAAGGCAAAACAGGAGGAGCACGAACCCCGGTGGACCCTTGCGAGAGCGGAAGAGAAGGCAGCTGCCGGCGACGACGGAAGAAGCACTCGGGCAGAGCTCCGCAGCAAGTCGTCAGGAATGGAGCCTCAAGCGAGTGGCCCAATATATATAGGGTCGTTCGATGGCCGAGATGACCCCGCGCTGACCGAGATCCCCGGATGGACGACACTGGCGGCATCCGGGCCCTCCCTTCGGCCCGATGGTTCGGGCGCCCATCCCGGGAAGGCCGCACCGCCTTCATTTAATGCAAAGGACGCGGCCCAACAACCTCCGACACGTGGCGAAAGGGCCGCGGTTCAGAGTTAAATCGCGCGGCGATTCGCGTTCCCGATGGGATGCCTGACAGCGCCCCGCGCTCCCAGAACCGGCACTGGGCGGCGTTTGCGTTCCCCAAAAGGCGTCGGACATCCGATCGTCTGACATCGAGTCGTCCGGCGTCCGATCGTCTGACACGAATCGTCCGGCACCCGATCGCCTGACACCGAATCGTCCGACACCCGATCGCCTGGCATCGGATTGTTTGACGTCCCATCATCAAACAACGGGACGTCTGACATCGACCTGACCGGACCATCTGTCATGAGATCGGCAGACTCGATCCAGGACATGGCAAGGAATCCACTCCTTTCGCCTGCGTGGTGACACGGGGTAATACGACGTCAGGCTCAGGAGTGAGGGGGCAACTGTTGGGATATACGACGACCGACCGACCGAAGGTACGTCGGTTGGACAGACCCTTTCTGCCCTGCCACCGACTGCACCAGGGGATCCGGTGCCGACTCCCCCGACGTATCCAACTGACCATAGGAGGAGTCCGAAGCTCTACCCGGCGCCCCTCGGCTGGCCACCGACCCAAGGTCGGACGGCTCCTCCAGGGCCGTACTACTGCCAGAGGCTGTCAGTCCTGACAGCGGCGCTACCACCTAGCGGCATTATCCCGCCTATGGCATGGTCAACCCTAGCGATTGGACGGCCCCACGATGAGTTGACATCTTTACGGCGACTCTGACATCCTACAGTGAATTGACAATTCCTCAATTGTCCGGCCATTAATGACGGCGCCATACCACGCTCCACTATATATATCGGGAAGGCAACAGTGCTGGGGGTCCCAAAAAACTTTCAGGCTTGCTTCTTCCCTTTCTCTCTCTCGATTGAGCTCTCTGTCTTCATTTCACTGTTGCCCAGTCTCCTCTCTGACTTGACCATCGGAGGGTCCCCGTCGGAGCCGCCTCCGTCAGTGTGGACTTTTTTTTGCAGGCGCTCGTTCCCGACGACCAGGCGATGAGGGGATTGGCCGCAACAGGAATATTTTGCATGGATCCATCTATTGGTTTGCCCAACCTCCATCTAAGATTCGAAGTAACTTTTGGAAAGATAATTTTGATATGTTTGATTGGTCATAAAAAAAATAACTTATTGCCGAATGACTTACGTTTGATTGGGGATTCATTATTTTGAAAAAATATATAAAATATATATTATATTCTTAATAAATATAAGATCATATATTTTTACATTCAAACTTTATATAAATAATAATATTAATATAAATATAATATTAATAAATTATAATATAATATTAGATCATAATAATTTATTATATTAACATAATACTAATATATAGTGATATTATATTAATAAAATATTAATATTTTAATATAATAAATTCATTAATATAAATATAATATTATATTATATTTATATATATCAATATATTAATATAAATAATATATTAATATCATTATTTAATATTTAATTTTAATTATCTATTGATATTTCATAAAATTTCAATCGTGGATCTTAAAATGATATTTTTTTAAAAAAAATCATCATTTTTCATTTGTGAAAATTTCAAAATCTATCTTTTTCATAATTTTTATTTTTTATAAAATATGAAAAATATTTTTTTATAAATTTTTTTTTTTCATTCTCTTTTTTTTTTTAAACTTCAACCAAGACGTCTCTCTGCTTTCTATGAATTATTTTTTTTCCTCTCCACTTCTCATGAACCAAACAAATCCCTAAAGATCCGTTGAAGTTCCCATTGACTTGTAGCATGTTGGTCTGCAGGAAAAAAGAGGACCCACAAGGGTTGTTTTTTTTTTTATTCCCACGGGATTAAGGTTGGAAGATGTTGAGTTTTTTTGAGGTAACGGAAGAAGGAAGTGAGTGGGTTCCCCCTAGCAATTAGTATTATATTAATGTGAATTACAACCTATGGAAAATGTTGAGTTGACATAGATGATGCTAAAAAAAAATGCACAATCCATGGATGTAGTAAGAAATACCCAAACAGACATTAAACATATTCCAAATTCATTAGGGATATCACCAAACAAATTACGAACTTCCAAGCTCTCACTTTAAATTAGGAACCCTCTTCCCCTATTTGGTTGCATTGCTTAATCCTGATTAGGCTAACAAATAGTTCGGTATCATATAATTTTCATCATATAATTAAGTGTCACTTTCTACTTTACACGAACAGATCACTTGTTAATTTTTCTCCACCTTAAATGCACTGTGACATGATGTATGACCTTTTGATACTCATTCTACTCTTCTTAAATTTTTTATACTTGTACATGAAATTATATATATATATATATATATTTTATATATATATATATATATATATAAAAGTGTCACTTTCTACTTTACACGAACAGGTCACTTGTTAATTTTTCTCCACCTTAAATGCACTGTGACATGATGTATGACCTTTTGATACTCATTCTACTCTTCTTAAATTTTTTATACTTGTACATGAAATTATATATATATATATATATATATATATATATATATATATATATATATATATATATATATATATAAGATTTAGGTCCGCATGAATCTAATAAAATTCAGTCTTACATACATTTTGAGCAAAGTGGATCTGTCAATATGCTTTTCTGGCACATGTATCTTTCTGGTGGGAATACAAATCAAAGCAATAGCGCCCCTATGAATCTCATGTCCTGTGGTTTGCATGTTTGTCATTTGATAATATTTTCTCAAAAACTAAGATTAGTGGTTGATTGGATCATTGATATGCAAAATTGATTAGATTGATCAATAGAATTAGGCTTATCAGAGACACGATACGATTTGTCTTAATAAAAAACTTAAAATTTCTAATAGAAATAGAATATTATAAAGAATTAAAGCAAGTGAAGAAGTAGCACCAGAGAGATTCCTTAGGATGGAATGGTAATCATGCCAAAGAATTGATAAACCAATGAGGGTCAAGATGTAATTCACTTGATGTTGAGTCGATCTCCCAATATGGAAGGAGACTTATATTTGAGAACTTTGGGTCAAGGACAAGGATACAGGATTATTTTGACGCTCATCATGCTACATGGAAGAAGTGTCATGGAGTCTGGCTTGGTATAATTTTTCACCATTATATTTATTGTGAGAGATAGTTAACAAAGTCGTCGTCTTCTTTTTTATATTGCACATAGGTAGTTGTTTCCAACAATAAGTGTTCTCTTTTGGATGGTTTCTTTTCCTAGTAACTTGCTCCTTGGTAGTTAGTTATAAGTGACTCCTTACATGATTAATTTCTTGTTGTCTAAATAACATTCTTTAGAAAGTTATTCCAACCAAAAAATACCATATGTAGCCTTGTGTATGAGTCACAAGCAGTTAAACATGTCACTTGGGGATGTCATATCTTGGATGTAGATATTGCCTCGAGCAGCTTAATGAAAATATTATAAAAATAATATTTTTATTGAGTTGGATATATAGGATCGATTGATTATAATAAATGATAACTCGTGATAATAAAACATGATCAATTATACTTATGTCTGTCAACTACATTTACAAATCCTGGAGTTGGTTGACTAGAAAATGTTATATTTTGTTTACTGAATAAATGCATGCATTATGATGAAATCATGTCTTTAACTCTTAACAAGTGATAGCCAAAAAGATGAAGAAAAATAGATATAAATAATAATTATACATGGTCGATGCATGATCCATGCTATTATTTTTAATCAACATGAAGAAATTTTTGACTGATTAGTATTCTTGACCGTTGACTATTTTTGATTAATCAGTCTTCTTTGGCTTTGTTTAATCTACTTCTCTTAACTGGACTTTTATAGACCTTGGCTGATCAAACATTACTTCCAGGCCATGGCGGGATAGCCATTTTAGACCTCAACCGATCAATCATTATTTATTGAGTGACCAATCAACCATCCTTAATTTTTATCTCTTCTGCATTTTGTTGATCCTTTTTACAATTAAAATGAACTAATAATCCTTAATTATGTTTGCTACTTGAGAAGTAGCTTTTTTCGCATTGTTCAAGATTATTAAATATATGATTGAGTTTTGATTAAATCGACTATATCTTTTAAATAATTATATCTATCCATTTTATGAATGAGAGAAATTATTTATATAATTGATTTTTAGGTAATTCAACCAAGTTTCGGATAATAATGCCCTCGGGTTAAGAATTAGAAAACGTATAATTATAGAGTGGATTCTTTAGATGAATCGACCATATATTTTGAATGAGTATGCCTCCAAATTTAAGATCAGCAGATGTATATTCGTAAGATATATGTTCACATAAATTGATCTTATACTAGTCCAATATTTTCAGATTTCAAAAAATTATATTTTTAATACAGTAAAGATGGGCGTTTGTCCAATGAAGCACCATACTCCCAGGCGACCACATAAAGTGATCGGAGGAGAATGTAGAGGGCAATGGGCAAAAAAAATCAAGCAAAATCTTTTATATAAAATAAAAAAAAATAAAAAATGATAATAAAAATATATTTAACAAAATATGTTTGTACGGTAGGCATGTGGTCAAGGCTTCACATGCGGATTGGAGCATACAACCTTTTTAATTGAAAAAAAAATAAAGAAACTTACGCAAGCTGAGTTCAGGATGAAGGCCACCGTATTGCATGCACCAGATGTGGTTGGACCACACAAATCGCAATGATGAATAACATACCATGCTACCCGATTGTATTTCACCAATTTCCGATTGCCTGCTCTCCACCGTGCATATGCTCCGAGATTTATCCTGAATCACTTGCATCTGATGTATGCAATAATTTCTCCTTTAGAAGCTGTAAATACATAGGGTTGGAACTGGACTGGATAGGACCGAGCTATATTTCTATTCGAGCCCAGTTCAAAAAAAATTTTCAGACTTCAAGTTGGGCTTAAGCCTGATTAGTTTAGAAAAAACTGATCCAAGCCCGGCTCGAGCCCGACCCAAACCGAGGCCTAAGCCCAATTGGGCCAACCCGAGCTTACTCTTCACTGCTTCACAGCACGGACCCCCTCCTCTACGTCGTCATCTACTCCATCTGCCGCTACCCACACCGATCACCCAGCCGTGCCCGCATGGCCGTCGTTACATCCACTTGCTGCTGTTGGAGCATCCACCCCTCTTCGACGACCACCACCACACCGACCCCCTTCTCCATCTCTCCTCCATTGGCCACCACACACGCCGATCTCCCCAACTGCATCCGCATGGCCGCTATTGCATCCACCTACTGTCATTGGGGCACCCACCCTCTTCGACGGCCACCCTACGTGCTTGCCATCGCCTGCAGTGCACCCCCCATGGCCCCCGCCAGTCGCTCCCCATGCCCCCACGTGGCTCTTCCACACCACACCCACGCCCCCACGATCCCTCCCCTCCCCTAGCACCGCATTTGCTACCCTTTTTTCCCTTCCGTCGTTGCTCGCTGCGTGCAGCTCCACACACCCTACCCCACCCCCGTCATCCCCTCCATCAGCATCAGGTTTGCGTGAAACTGTCAATCAGGACAAATCTCAGAGCACGATAGATGGCACACAATCAAAAATTTGTGAAATGCCAGGGATAACATGGCGTGTTAGTTGGACGGAGGATTTGGGCTGATATTCGAGCTCGGACCTGAGTCGGATCAAAAGTCGATTCGAACCTGATTCGAAAATAAAATAAATTCTATTTTTTGATCTCGACCTAAATAATTTCGGATTGAGCTCAAAATCCAACCCGAAATTGGCCCGATCCGATGGACTTTGGGCCAGTCCGAACCTACCTCTAGTTCTAATAGTACAAGATATAATCAAAATTATAAATTAAAAAAAAAATTATTGGTTAGAATTGTCCATTCCGACGTTCAATAAAAAATCATTACATCATTTATTATTAAAAAAAAATATTATTATCTAAATTTAAATAAAAAATAATTGATCAGTTGATAATTTTTATTATTTTGAATGATAAAAATTATTATTTTTTAAATAATGTGATCGATTTTCATTAGGTGGTCGTATGATAGTTCTAACCAGATCGCCCTATCATGGGCTCCACGCACCAATGGAGTCAATGACACCAACAAAGAAGGTACGAAAGACAAGCCAAGACTTCTCCGTTCTCCATCACATTAGGGTGCTCTCTTCCACGGTTCCAGAGGAATACCTGCCTCCGGCTTCAATTTGGATCTTTGATTGCGAGGAAAAAAGAGTTGAAACTAATAATAATAATAAAAAAAAGTTGAAACTGGGAAAGCGAAGAATCCACTTGGTGGCAAAAGGCCGCCTTCTTTCTGTCAATTCTGACAGCTTGAGAGCACCCTCATCCAATGAGTGCACGAGGCCACGTGCGGGACCCACCGTCACATGGCCACGTCACCGCGTCCCACCGTGTCGCCTTCCCCGCTGCCGCCCGTATCTCGACGTTCCACCGTCGAAACCAGATCCGACGGCCAGGCTATTGTGTGCGTTTTTTCGTGGGACCCACGACGCAGGCGATCGCCTCTCGTGGAACACGACGAGGGTGGTCCCGGGATCCGTTCGAGAATCCTATGCGGTAAAATAATATGAGCAGGTGTAGATTGTCGCATGCTTGGTTTTATGCCAATGACCTGATTTGTCCCTGACCTTTTCATGAATGACGAACATGTCTAGAAATTTACTTTACAATCGGCAGCTTCCTTCGTCATATTCCATTATCACCGTAAATCTTCAACGAAATAGCCAGCCGCAAGTCGAGATATTGCACCAATTGTTGGATAGGAGAAAATTTATAAACTTAAGTCTACTTGTTAGAAATTATCCAATGAAAAATTTTTTGATGTTTAAATCAGTTAAAAAAAAGAACAGTAGAGAGAATCAAAATACGAGAGCTAAAAATTTCTTTTTAAAAAGTCTTTCTCAATCCCCCGACTTACCACTTTATATAGAATAGAGAGTACCGTTATCGTATAATTTCTACCTCTTAAAATCTGTAATGTGGGCATTATTGCTTTTAATGGACGGTTACCTCCTTAACTGTCATTAAAACCGAATAACGGACGATTAGTGAGAAGTTGTTATGCCCCATGATCTCCTAAATGTAGGTGATCAATGCCTACGTTGGGTAACTGTCGCTCAACTTCCATTTTCTCGAGATCGAGATAGTCAAAAAAGAATTCGAGAAAGTGTTTAGCTAGATATTGGCAGCATATCGGGCTTAGTCGGTTCAAATCCGAGTTAGTCTTAATCGGTCAAATCTGACTTAGTCTTAATTGATCATCATCGATGGAATTTCGAGTTAGATCATTGGTCAGAAACAAAGTCGGCATGGTCCTTTTAATAGATTGCACATTCAGTCGGTGGAGAGACGAGAAGTATATTTGTCGGTTGAGTGATGAGGATTTATCCCTACACTTGCCTTCAAACTTTCAAATCCAATGCTGTAGCATAATCAGACAAGATGAGTTAATTAGTGTTTGAATTCGAGTTGTTTCCTTCAATGAATTTTATTTATTGTTGTCTCGAAAAATGGCATCCAACCATCCTATCGTTTCATGAAACGAACAATCATTTTGTTGTTTCATAAGATGTGCGGCGGCATTGTCATCTCGCAGGACGTGCAGCAGTTAATATTGTGGATCATTCGAAGTAGGCTTCCATAATGATTATGGAAGATCATACAGTAGAGTAATGATTCTTGAGCGATCTGAGCCAGTCATGTGTCAATCAATGATAGGGAGGCTAATTTATATACCATATCATATGCCCCCTACTTCTGAAGCTATTTTATGCTTCGAACTCAGATGAAGGAAGTAGTTAATAAGAAGTCAAAATATTTAAAATATCTAAAGTAGATTAAAAATCAAAGTATCCGAAGAAGATCCAAAGTAAATCGAAAGTCGAAATATCCGAGATCAAAATATTTGAAGAAGATTTGAAGTAGATCAGAAGTCGAACATCGACAATAAATCTTGTCAAGTCAATATCCTTGTCATCGATCTCCATTCGACTCATCTATGGATGAAGAGTACCAAGTGACCATATAAGGTCCCTAGAGAGTTGGCCTCACTGTTGTTATTTCTTTCGGCCTACCATGCAGCCATGTGGGGTCTCCAAAAGATTAGCCTCTTCATCGATAGGTAGTTGAAACTTGACTAAGTAAACTTGTCAGTATAACCAAGTCGGATGTCAAAATATTTCGAATCGTATTTCTTTCTTTATGACTTTTATTGGCTGCATTGGGCCTTTTGTCGATTGGCTGCAAGCTGATCATTATTTTGTCAGGTGTCAGTCGACAATATTTTTATGATCGGGTGTCAGTCGGTCATGTTATTTGGTCAATTACCGAATGGTTGATTTTTTATTAGTCGATATTCATTGTTGCAACCTATTGGAACAATATAATAGAATACAGAGTATTTGCATAATATGATTTGTTACGAGGACTTATTGATAATATATGCATAGATTCTCGGTATTTCAAATTCGAAGAATTCAATACCATCCAAATTTTTGATTGTAGTCATCCAATCATTGTTAAGACTCATCATGATATCGAAAATACCCCAAAGTGGAGTCTTCCCTGAATGAGCTTGAGGGAGAGCGACATTGCTTTTCCTTCCTCAAATTTTATCGAGTAGGAGATCGTCGTTCCTCAGGAATGGCACGGTGCGAGTGCCAAGTGGGTCGGTATTGTGGTGAAGGATGTTGCTGCTATGGGAGTTACTTTTCTATAGTTTGCTGTAGACTGTGAGCTGCCTCTGTCAAAATCTTGACCTACTACACTAGGATGGTGAACTGCTGTTGGTCTGTCGTGAGTACCGATTATGAAGCACTAGGCTCTACATGTTACATAGGAGGTTCTCCACAATGACATAAAGAGCATCTAGCGGAGCTTGTGGATGCATTCCAAGCTTTCGTTTTGGCCATGGTTCTTCCTTTTAAGAAATTTTTTTCCTACCTGGCATGTCAAACTGTTACCACGAATCTCCGACGAGATGGTTGACTACAGACCGAGGTATTGCGCCTGATTGTTGGATGGCAAGAAATCTACAAAATCAAATCCGCTTATCGAAAGTTATCCAGCGAAGGATCCTTTGATGCTTAAGTCAATTGAAAAAAGAGAACAATAGAGAGAACCAAAGCGCAAGAGCTAAAAATTTCTTTTTAAAAAATCTTCTCCAGTCTCCCAGCTTACCACTTTATATAGGATAAAGGGTGCTGTTACTATGTAAATTCTGGCCCTAAAAATTCGAGATGTGAGCATTATTGTCCTTAGTAGGCAGTTATCTCTTTAACTATCATTAAAATTGAGTAATAGGCGATCAGTGGGAAGTTGTTACACCCCATGATCCCCCGAATATGGGTGATCAATACCCACGTTGGGTAACTATTGCTCTGCCCTATTTTCTTGAGATTGAGATGGTCGAAAAAATTCAAGTAAATATTTAGCTGGATATTGGCAGTATGTCAGGCTTAGTCAGCTCAAACCTGATTTAGTCTTAATCGGTCGAACCCAATTTAGTTTTAGTCGGTCATCATCAATTGAATTTTGAGTTAGATCATCGGTTGGGAACAAAATCATAATGGTCCTATTAATCGATTGTACGTTCAATCAGTGGAAAGATGAGAATTATACTTAGTTGGTGGAGCAATGAGGATTTACCCCTAACACTCATTATGATATGATCTCATATAATATATATGTTTAGTTAAAAAAAAAATCATTATAAAATCTTTATAAGCTGTATCAAATAAGATGAGTTTGTTAGAAATAGCTATCCTTATAAGCTACATTTGATAAGTTTGTTGCAAATTGGTTATAGATGATGAGACTAAATCATACTTGTTCTTATACCGCACAAGCGCCGCTACATCAAGTTGACCACTTGTATATTTCTATATTGCTAATTCATAAAATTTTCTCTCGAAAAGATTGCTCAACAAAAAAGGGTTTCTACCGTGATTGAGGTCAATTAGTTTTGTTGCTACTGAGAATTAGTCGACTAGGCTAATGAGCTGGCCGATGCAGTAGAGAGTTTGATGAGACGGTGTTGGAACTAGCTAGCTAAAGATCTTGAAGTAACTTAGAAGATAGATGTTGGTAGTCAAATTTCACTTCAATGTTGAGAATAGTCCTAAAATATCATAGATAATATAAGTCTACTTATAGAAAGTGTCCAAGAAGAGATCTTTCAATGCCTAGGTCAAATCATCCTTAGAGAACAAGGGAGGTTCTGGCTGAGGAGCAGAGGGCACAGAGAGCACAATGAGTTTGGTTGCAAATGGACATCACTCAACTTAGCTTGGCTCTTGTGAGGATTAGCTTACACTTAACTATCTGAAGGATCTCTTGGAGTAGTTTATATAGGCAAAGGGC
>NC_026006.2:59711055-59808132 GCF_000442705.2 Elaeis guineensis | reverse complement strand
GGAGTACCAGGCCCTGGCAGCCTTGCGGAGTGTGGCGGGGAAGTCGATGCAAAAGAGAGCGTCGGTTGCCCCCTGTATCGTCATGAGAGCTTTATAGCTCTCCAGGTGGTCGATTGGGTCGGTGGAGCCATCGTATGGCTCCACGTGCGGCATCTTGAACCGACTGGGGATCGGTTCATCGAGAATGAGTCGGGAGAGAGGTTTGGCGGTCTGGAAGTCGACGTCGTTCGAGGACTTCTGCCCGTCGACCTGCAACTGCGCAAGCCGACGGTCGATCTCCTCGAACCTGCGCTCGTAGTCGTCCGCCCGTCGGTGCTGGGAGACCCCAGGAGTGGAGTCTCTGGAAGATTCCGAGAGGGAGGCGGACAGCGTTCGCGGTCGCTTCTCCTTCCTCGCCCGTTCCAGCAGGGAAGGAGAGAGCTGCTGGGACTGTCGGGCATCGTGCCGTGGCCGTCCCTCCTCCTCTCCGTGGGAGCGCTGTTACAGGCGCTCGCGGGGAGGCGACGGGGATCGGCGCGGTCGTCGGCGGCTACTCCTTGAGGGTATCGGATGGGCCGCCGGTTGTTGCTGGAGGCTCTTGACCGCGTCTGTCAGCACGGTCATCTGCCGTACGATGGCCGCGATCTGCGCCTCCGTGATCACCGCCGGGTGCGGAGAGCTAGGCTCCGTCGCTGAGGGTGGCGGGGAGGCCTCTTCCCGACGGGAAGAGCGCCTCGCCGACCCGGTGACCCTCGATCGTTGGGCTCTTGTCTTTGTCATCAGTATCTTCTACTTGGGAAGGCCTGGTGCCGTTTTCCCTACCTGGCGCGCCAATCTGTTGCGGCCAATCCTCTCGTCGCCTAATCACCGGGAATGAGCGCCTGCAAAAAAGGAAGTCCACACTGATCGGAGGCGGCTCTGGCGGAGACCCTCCGACGGTCAAGTCAGAGAGGTGACTGGGCAACAGTGAAATGAAGACAGAGAGCTCAAACGAGAGAGAGAGAAAGAGAGAGAGGGGGAGCAAGCCTGTGGTTTCGAAGTCCCTCTGCATTGTTGCCTTCCCCGATATTTATGGTGGGGCGCGGTATGACGCCGTCATTAATGGCGCGGACAATTGAGGAATTGTCAACTCATTGTAGACTGTCAGAGTCGCCGTGAAAGCGTCATATCGCCGCGGGGCTGTCAAATCACTAGGGTTGACAATGCCCCAGGCGGAATAATGCCCTTAGGTGGCAGTGCCGCATATTGACAAGCTCTGGCGGTTGTACGGCGATCGGAGGAGTCGACCGACCCTAGGTCGGTGGCCATCTGTGTGGCGTCGGGTGGAGATTCGGGCCCCTTTGACGGTCAGTCGGGCATGTTGCGAGAGTCGGCCATCAGACTCCCTGGTTCAGTCGGCCCGAAGAGTGGAAACCCGACCGACATATCCACGGATGGAAGAGGGCCGTTAATCGATCGGCCGGTCGGTCGGTCCCTCCGGCAGTCGGTCGGTCGGTCGGTCCCTCCGCCGGTCGGTCGGTCCCTCCGCCAGTCGGTCGGTCGGTCCCTCCGCCAGTCGGTCGGTCGGTCGGACCCTCCGGCAGTCGGTTGGTCGGTCGGTCCCTTCGTCAGTCGGTCGGTCGGTCGGTCCCTCCGCCAGCGATCGGTCGGTTGGTCATAAGTTGGCCCGAGCGGGATCGGTCGGTATTCTCCAACACTAATAATCCTTAATTATGTTTGCTACTTGAGAAGTAGCTTTTTTTGCATTGTTCAAGATTATTAAATATATGATTGAGTTTTGATTAAATTGACTATATCTTTTAAATAATTATATCTATCCATTTTATGAATGAGAGGAATTATTTATATAATTGATTTTTAGGTAATTCAACCAAGTTTCGGATAACAATGCCCTCGGGTTAAGAATTAGAAAACGTATAATTATAGAGTGGATTCTTTAGATGAATCGACCATATATTTTGAATGAGTATGCCTCCAAATTTAAGATCAGCAGATGTATATTCGTAAGATATATGTTCACATAAATTGATCTTATACTAGTCCAATATTTTCAGATTTCAAAAAATTATATTTTTAATACAGTAAAGATGGGCGTTTGTCCAATGAAGCACCATACTCGCAGGCGACCACATAAAGTGATCGGAGGAGAATGTAGAGGGCAATGGGCAAAAAAATCAAGCAAAATCTTTTATATAAAATAAAAATAAAATAAAAAATGATAATAAAAATATATTTAACAAAATATGTTTGTACGGTAGGCACGTGGTCAAGGCTTAACATGCGGATTGGAGCATACAACTTTTTAATTGAAAAAAAAAATAAAGAAACTTACGCAAGCTGAGTTCAGGATGTATCTTTTACACAAAAATATGATTCCCGTTCCTTAACGATGAGAACCGTTGGATTGTATAATACCTACTTTAGAAGGCCTCCGTATTGCATGCACCAGATGCGGTTGGACCACGCAAATCCCAATGATGAATAACATGCCATGCTACCTGGTTGTATTTCACCAATTTCCGATTGCCAGCTCTCCACCGTTCATATGCTCCGAGATTTATTCTGATTCACTTGCATCTGATGTATGCAATAATTTCTCTTTTAGAAACTGTAAATGCATAGGATTGGAACTGGACTGGGCCAGGCCAGGCTATATCTCTGTTCGAGCCGAGTTCAAAAAAAATTTTCAGACTTCAAGTTGGACTTAAACCTGATTAGTTTAGAAAAAAATTGATCCAAATCTGATTCGAGCCCGGCCCAAGCCTAGGCCTAAGCCCAATTGGGCCAACCCGAGCTTGCTCTTCACTGCTTCACAGCACGGACCCCCTCCTCTACGTCGTCATCTACTCCATCTGCCACTACCCACACCGATCACCCAGCCATGCCCGCATGGCCGTCGTTACATCCACTTGCTGCTGCTGGAGCATCCACCCCTCTTCGACGACCATCGCCACGCCGACCCCTTCTCCATCTCTCCTCCGTTGGCCACCACACACGCCGATCCCCCCAACTGCATCCGCACGGCCGCTATTGCGTCCACCCACTGTCATTGGGACACCCACCCTCTTCGACGACCGCCATCGTGCTGGCCACTTCTGCCATGTCCCCTCCATCGGCACCAAGTCACTGGTGAAATACAAGGGTTGATGTCACAGTGTCAAAAAAAAAAAAAATCTACAATCATTCTTCTCCTCCCACCCTATGTGCTTGCCATCGTCTGGACTGCACCCCCATGGCCCCCGCCCGTCGCTCCCCATGCCCCCACACGGCTCTTCCGCACCGCACCCACGCCCCCCACGATCCCTCCCCTCCCCTAGCACCGCATTCGCTACCCTTTTTTCCCTTCCGCCGTTGCTCGCTGCGTGCAGCTCCACACACCCCACCCCACCCCCGTCGTCCCCTCCATCAGCATCAGGTTTGCATGAAACTATCAATCAAGACAAATCTCGAAGCACGATAGATGGCACACAATCAGATATTTGTGAAATGCCAGGGATAACATGGCGTGTTAGTTGGACGGAGGATTTGGGCTGATATTCGAGCTCGGGTCTGAGTCGGATCAAAGGTCTGTCCGAACCTGACTCGAAAATAAAATAGATTCTATTTTTTGATCCCGACCTAAATAATTTCGGATTGAGCTCAAAATCCAACCCGAAATTGGCCCGATCCGATGGACTTTGGATCAGTCCGAACCTACTTCCAGTTCTAGTAGTACAAGATATAATCAAAATTATAAATTAAAAAAAAATTATTAGTTAGAATTGTCCATTCCGACATTCAATAAAAAATCATTACATCATTTATTATTAAAAAAAATTATTATTATCTAAATTTAAATAAAAAATTTAAATAAAAAATTATTGTTAATAATAATTGATCAGTTTATAATTTTTATTATTTTAAATGATAAAAATTATTTTTTTTAAATAATGTGATCGATTTTCATTAGGTGGTCGTATGATAGTTCTAACCAGATCATCCTATCATGGGCTCCACGCACCAATGGAGTCAATGACACCAACAAAGAAGGTACGAAAGACAAGCCAAGACTTCTCCGTTCTCCATCACATTAGGGTGCTCTCTTCCACGGTTCCAGAGGAATACCTGCCTCCGGCTTCAATTTGGATCTTTGATTGCGGGGAAAAAAGAGTTGAAACTAATAATAATAATAATAATAAAAAGTTGAAACTGGGAAAGCGAAGAATCCACTTGGTGGCAAAAGGCCGCCTTCTTTCTGTCAATTCTGACAGCTTGAGAGCACCCTCATCCAATGAGTGCACGAGGCCACGTGCGGGACCCACCGTCACATGGCCACGTCACCGCGTCCCACCGTGTCGCCTTCCCCGCTGCCGCCCGTATCTCGACGTTCCACCGTCGAAACCAGATCCGACGGCCTGGCTATTGTGTGCGTTTTTTCGTGGGACCCACGACGCAGGGGATCGCCTCTCGTGGAACACGACGAGGGTGGTCCCGGGATCCGTTCGAGAATCCTATGCGGTAAAATAATAGGAGCAGGTGTAGATTGTCGCATGCTTGGTTTTATGCCAATGACCTGATTTGTCCCTGACCTTTTCATGAATGACGAACATGTCTAGAAATTTACTTTACAACCGGCAGCTTCCTTCGTCATATTCCATTATCACCGTAAATCTTCAACGAAATAGCCAGCCGCAAGTCGAGATATTGCACCAATTGTTGGATAGGAGAAAATTTATAAACTTAAGTCTACTTGTTAGAAATTATCCAATGAAAATTTTTTGATATTTAAATCAGTAAAAAAAAAAGAACAGTAGAGAGAACCAAAATACGAGAGCTAA
This sequence comes from Elaeis guineensis, assembly GCF_000442705.2. Classification (NCBI taxonomy): domain Eukaryota; kingdom Viridiplantae; phylum Streptophyta; class Magnoliopsida; order Arecales; family Arecaceae; genus Elaeis; species Elaeis guineensis. Next base: position 59,803,336 of record NC_026006.2, on the reverse strand, counting down.
AAATTTCTTTTTAAAAAGTCTTTCTCAATCCCCCGACTTACCACTTTATATAGAATAGAGAGTACCGTTATCGTATAATTTCTACCTCTTAAAATCTGGAATGTGGGCATTATTGCTCTTAATGGACGGTTACCTCCTTAACTGTCATTAAAACCGAATAACGGACGATTAGTGAGAAGTTGTTATGCCCCATGATCTCCTAAATATAGGTGATCAATGCCTATGTTGGGTAACTGTCGCTCAACTTCCATTTTCTCGAGATCGAGATAGTCAAAAAAGAATTCGAGAAAGTGTTTAGCTAGATATTGGCACCATATCGGGCTTAGTCGGTTCAAATCCGAGTTAGTCTTAATCGGTCAAATCTGACTTAGTCTTAATTGATCATCATCGATGGAATTTCGAGTTAGATCATTGGTCAGAAACAAAGTCGGCACGGTCCTTTTAATAGATTGCACATTCAGTCGGTGGAGAGACGAGAAGTATATTTGTCGGTTGAGTGATGAGGATTTATCCCTACACTTGCCTTCAAACTTTCAAATCCAATGCTGTAGCATAATCAGATGAGAGGAGTTAATTAGTGTTTGAATTCGAGTTGTTTCCTTCAATGAATTTTATTTATTGTTGTCTCGAAAAATGGCATCCAACCATCCTATCGTTTCATGAAACGAACAATCATTTTGTTGTTTCATAAGATGTGCGGCGGCATTGTCATCTCGCAGGACGTGCAGCAGTTAATATTGTGGATCATTCGAAGTAGGCTTCCATAATGATTATGGAAGATCATACAGTAGAGTAATGATTCTTGAGCGATCTGAGCCAGTCATGTGTCAATCAATGATAGGGAGGCTAATTTATATACCATATCATATGCCCCCTACTTCTGAAGCTGTTTCATGCTTCGAACTCAGATGAAGGAAGTAGTTAATAAGAAGTCAAAATATTTAAAATATCTAAAGTAGATTAAAAATCAAAGTATCCGAAGAAGATCCAAAATAAATCGAAAGTCAAAATATCCGAGATCAAAATATTTGAAGAAGATTTGAAGTAGATCAGAAGTCGAACATCGACAATAAATCTTGTCAAGTCAATATCCTTGTCATCGATCTCCATTCGACTCATCTATGGATGAAGAGTACCAAGTGACCATATAAGGTCCCTAGAGAGTTGGCCTCACTGTTGTCATTTCTTTCGGCCTACCATGCAGCCATGTGGGGTCTCCAAAAGATTAGCCTCTTCATCGATAGGTAGTTGAAACTTGACTAAGTAAACTTGTCAGTATAACCAAGTCGGATGTCAAAATATTTCGAATCGTATTTCTTTCTTTATGACTTTTATTGGCTGCATTGGGCCTTTTGTCGATTGGCTGCAAGCTGATCATTATTTTGTCAGGTGTCAGTCGACAATATTTTTATGATCGGGTGTCAGTCGGTCATGTTATTTGGTCAATTACCGAATGGTTGATTTTTTATTAGTCGATATTCATTGTTGCAACCTATTGGAACAATATAATAGAATACAGAGTATTTGCATAATATGATTTGTTACGAGGACTTATTGATAATATATGCATAGATTCTCGGTATTTCAAATTCGAAGAATTCAATACCATCCAAATTTTTGATTGTAGTCATCCAATCATTGTTAAGACTCATCATGATATCGAAAATACCCCAAAGTGGAGTCTTCCCTGAATGAGCTTGAGGGAGAGCGACATTGCTTTTCCTTCCTCAAATTTTATCGAGTAGGAGATCGTCGCTCCTCGGGAATGGCACGGTGCGAGTGCCAAGTGGGTCGGTATTGTGGTGAAGGATGTTGCTGCTATGGGAGTTACTTTTCTATAGTTTGCTGTAGACTGTGAGCAGCCTCTGTCAAAATCTTGACCTACTACACTAGGATGGTGAATTGCTGTTGGTCTGTCGTGAGTACCGATTATGAAGCACTAGGCTCTACATGTTACATAGGAGGTTCTCCACAATGACATAAAGAGCATCTAGCGGAGCTTGTGGATGCATTCCAAGCTTTCGTTTTGGCCATGGTTCTTCCTTTTAAGAAATTTTTTTTCTACCTGGCATGTCAAACTGTTACCATAAATCTCCGACGAGATGGTCGACTACAGGCCGAGGTATTGCGCCTGATTGTTGGATGGCAAGAAATCTGCAAAATCAAGTCCGCTTACCGAAAGTTATCTAGCGAAGGATCCTTTGATGCTTAAGTCAATTGAAAAAAGAGAACAATAGAGAGAACCAAAGTGCAAGAGCTAAGAATTTTTTTTAAAAAATCTTCTCCAGTCTCCTAGCTTACCACTTTATATAGGATAAAGGGTGCTGTTACTATGTAAAAATTTGAGATGTGAGCATTATTGCCCTTAGTAGGCAGTTATCTCTTTAACTATCATTAAAATTGAGTAATAGGCGATCAATGGGAAGTTGTTACACCCCATGATTCCCCGAATATGGGTGATCAATACCCACGTTGGGTAACTATTGCTCTGCCCCTATTTTCTTGAGATTGAGATGGTCGAAAAAATTCAAGTAAATATTTAGCTGGATATTGACAGTATGTCAGGCTTAGTCAGCTCAAACCTGATTTAGTCTTAATCGGTCGAACCCAATTTAGTTTTAGTCGGTCATCATCAATTGAATTTTGAGTTAGATCATCGGTTGGGAACAAAATCATAATGGTCCTATTAATCGATTGTACGTTCAATCAGTGGAAAGATGAGAATTATACTTAGTTGGTGGAGCAATGAGGATTTACCCTAACACTCATTATGATATGATCTCATATAATATATATGTTTAGTTAAAAAAAAATCATTATAAAAATCTTTATAAGCTGTATCAAATAAGATGAGTTTGTTAGAAATAGCTATCCTTATAAGCTACATTTGATAAGTTTGTTGCAAATTGGTTATAGATGATGAGACTAAATCATACTTGTTCTTATACCGCACAAGCGCCGCTACATCAAGTTGGACCACTTGTATATTTCTATATTGCTAATTCATAAAATTTTCTCTTGAAAAGATTGCTCAACAAAAAAGGGTTTCTACCGTGATTGAGGTCAATTAGTTTTGTTGCTACTGAGAATTAGTCTGACTAGGCTAATGAGCTGGCCGATGTAGTAGAGAGTTTGATGAGACGGTGTTGGAACCAGCTAGCTAAAGATCTTGAAGTAACTTAGAAGATAGATGTTGGTAGTCAAATTTCACTTCAATGTTGAGAATAGTCCTAAAATATCATAGATAATATAAGTCTACTTATAGAAAGTGTCCAAGAAGAGATCTTTCAATGCCTAGGTCAAATCATCCTTAGAGAAACAAGGGAGGTTCTGGTGAGGAGCAGAGGGCACAAAGAGCACAATGAGTTTGGTTGCAAATGGACATCACTCAACTTAGCTTGGCTCTTGTGAGGATTAGCTTACACTTAACTTATCTGAAGGATCTCTTGGAGTAGTTTATATAGGCAAAGGGCCAGAGCCCACCATGATAGAATCTTGGAATGTACACAAATGACTATTGCAGATAACTGCTCGCATATCCAAAAAATATCGCGGAGGTGATTCTCTTGCATATCTTATGATTATGGAGGCTGTTCTGCTATTGTTCACTAACTGCAATTGAGTGGAGGGAAGATTTGGATATCTTCGTATGCTTTCAAACTGACCACATGATGAGAATTGATTGGTTGAGATGAAAACTTCGACAGGCTCATGGTAAGCTTTGATCGATCAGTTTTACTATATCGGCTAGGGTCGGTTCTGAGGTGTATAATTTTTATTTTGCACCAGCTACCAACCTTGATAAGAGTGGCTTTATTAGTTGAAGGTGTGCAAAATATAGCTTTCTACATGGCTTCGCTGTTTGAAAGGGTGACATGAGTAATTTGGTTCCTCCATAATTGAGGATCGATGGACTTGAAAGTTATTGTACAGTTTGGCCCTTAGACAACTACCTATATTATTTTTAACCCTTGCAAGTTTCATTTAAACATAAGTTAGAACGGTATTTAATCGTAAGTTTCTTGCAATTCTTTTTCTCGAATCTGAATTTGGAAGAAGATAGATTTTTTTTAGCCACGCAAGTGCCCGCTTCTATAGGTATCCATTCAAGATCAACTTGAAACAATATGGTGTTGATCTTTTTTTTCCAAGAACGATCATCCTACAATCTAAACGAAGCTGGTATCATGATTAACTTTTTGATCCTTTCTTTGATCTTTTTTTTTTAATTTTTTTTTGGTTATGAAGCAATCAAGCTTTGAAAATCACCCACAAAGAGGTGTCGCCCAAGCTTCTTTGGGCATGGAGATGATGGACGCCCAAACCTATTTGGGCATTGGAAATAAGAGGGAGAAGAAGGAGAGGCATGGGGAGCTCTTAGCAAGCATATGGGCTGCTAAAAATCTGATGCTTAGAGCCTTAGAGAAGGCTCCTTTAAATAGGCAAAAGATTTGAATCATATTCAAAATCAAATAGCCCCTTAATGCAAGTTTCACTTGCATTAGGAATCCTTGTAGCTTTAGATCTTTGATCATCTTTAGGAGATCTATTAGGTGCCAACACTTGGAGCCTTTTCACCCAATTTTTCACACACCACATGGGGCTTAGGAGACGCTCCTTACTGTCCCACATGCCTCATCTAATTGGGCATGCCAAACTTGATCAAATCAAGTGGTGCCCATGCAAACAATCAAAAAATTTTATAAAATCTTTGAACCCTTAATGCATATGATCCAAAATCTTGAGCACCTAATAATTAGAACCCAATAAATCTAATTATTTAAGTTATTAGTAGATAATTAACTTGAATTAATCTTATTAAATAAAAATTAAGTGTAAAAAAAAATTGGGTTCAACCATGTGCTAGCAAGGTTACCTGAACCCAATATAATTTCTTTAAATCCAATTGAGACTTCATAAGCCCAATTATTTATTTCAGATTTAATCCTTTGTTGTATGACCCCATAGTTTTAATTCTATCTGGTAGTAAGAAATATCATGATCTCTATCATAGTATTATTGAAACTCTTTTCAATAGATCGAAACGATTTCACTCTAACTCATCAAGGATTATCGATCATGAGCAACCCTAGTGAGCTCTCACAATCCATTAGTGACACCTAACAGTATATAGTGGCAATCCAGTAGAATCGAAATAGAACCTCAAGGTGTAGTTCACATGTGATTCAGTTTCTCTATCGTGAGTCCCGACTAGATGGCAGGTCATGAATAAATCATCAAATCTCATCATCAGTCATATGATAGATTCGAATAGTTCAAATTCAATTATGATCCTTATGAATTTTTTTTCATTAATCACATTACTGTGGCCACAAACTCTCGAATTAAGCTCTCAAATCTCATAGGATCACTCTTCTCTATCAAGATCGATAGATTCCATCTAGATATGCATCCTACTCTTACAGTGAACCAACTATCATCAACATCTACTACAAAATCTCAATGAGGTCATGTTTATGTACCAGTCAAACTCTAGCAGCCTCACTGCGAGCAATCATATCATCGCAGTCAAAAGACCATTCATACAACTACAGCATCGAGACGATCACTGACGATCGAGTAGAAATCTAAGTGATCTCTCGTATGATCACGCTCAGTACTAGTTGTTCTCTAACAAATACCCGCACTCATCGCTTAACATCTCTACAAAATAGATCAGAGACTCATCTATCCCAAAGAAAGTATTTATACATCGGTCTATCCGGATCGATCACTGTCCTCGTAATGATACTATGACTGGAAGCATTTAGAAATTAATTATATATACCTCTAATTCTAAATATTTTGAGAATATGTATTGAAGTATTAATTCTATAGATGATTCAAGGACACATCACTCTTGAATGAAATTTAAATTTATCTTTTATTGATCAAATTAATATATTAAGTATAAAATTATATCTTAGATTTATTACAATGTATTTGTTATATTGACTTCTAGGACATACATCTAACACAAGTTATATTTTTAGTTTTAACTTCAAGGAATGCTATTTGTCTGCTTTAACTTTGCAAACACTATTAAGGTTGCATTTGGTGTATCGTCAGGCAATCTTGGAAGGTAATCTAGATTGCCAGTAAGATAGATTACCACCATTAAATTGTCAGTAATGTTGATTACTGTATTTGGTATACACAGATAATATTACAGTAAAATTATTGAGGATCTTGATTGACATATTTGGTATGACAATTAGATTATTCATAATTTAAAATTAAAATTTTAAAATATCCGTAAGTCGAATCTATTAAAAGTCTATATATTATAACTTACACTCAAAATCATCCTAATAAAAAATTAAATTGAACAAAATATTTATTCAAGTACTCAGAAATGTAGCAAAATATTTTAGCAAAAATATTCATTAAATTACATGTTAAAATATAGAGACAAGTAAAAAATAAATTCATTATAACAAAAAAAAAAGGGGGCTAGATTTTGTGATGTAAGAGGTTGAGGGGAGAAAAGGAGCGGCTTCACAAGAAAAAAAAAGAGATTTTTGTTTGATTTTTTTAATGAGAATAATTTAGTTCAAAAATTATATTGCAAGATTACCATAGAAGTGATAATCTGGATAGCCACTCCTCCCCAAAACAATCCGAATCGCCTCCTGAGAGGTAATCCAGATTGCAAGGCAATTCAAATTACCACTCAAAAAGCATACTAAATATAATAATCTGGTGAGCCCAGTTTAAATTATCGACAATCTGGATAGATTACCAGCTACCAAATGCAACCTTTATATTTATATGCCCACTCCCTTCCTTTCATTAATGCATTCATCTCTCCTCAATTTTTTTCAAATCTTTTACCTCTTGCAAGCAAAAGAAAAAGAAAAACTCAAAAGAGGGTCAATCCTAATCCCTAGATTTTTTAGGTGATTTGTGGTGGCTAGGAAACAAATCAAGTCTATCATATGATTGGTATTGGCAAAAGCTTCATGTTTTCGCTTTTCTTTTTCTTAGAAAAGGATTATCACTTTTATTCAAACATTAGCAATGCCTTAAGCATGGGTCATAGTAAGATATATGTAGAAAAGAATATTAATTAGTCCAAATTTATGTCTAGTCTGGATTTGCAACTACATTAGCCAATTTATTAGCTACTAGATTTGCCTCTCTCTTAATATGCGTTTTTTTCCCTCTCTAATTGCATGCGGGATTGTAAAACAAAATGACTCCATTCCTCCACACAAAACTAACATCAATGATGTCATTTTATATTCTCAAGTGCCGCACGCTTGATGTTGTAGGGAGCTACGTGAAGCTTTGTGTGGAGAGTGGTTAGTGGTTAAGCCTTGAGTGTGACTACCATTTGATACGGCAGCGGTTGTTGGTGTTAATTACATTGAGAAGTGGAACGCTTACGTTATAGCATTATTCATCCGTCTATTACAAGTTTACAACTTTCTAGTACCTGAACTTTATAAAATCCCAGTGGCTGCGAAGGATGTTTTCCGGCCAACTTGGTGCTCTTCCACTAGCCCCTGTCCATTGACTGTGCATTAAACCATGTTATGACCATAGATGATCTTGGCCAAATAATAACCTTCTGGAACCATGTTGTCTGTATATCCATCAACTGGAACCCTTTTGTACTACCCAAGTCCATCACAGCCTCAATGATAAACCCAACTTTGTTCACTTCAGTAAGTCCAATCCCATCATCTTCGAGGCTTAGCATTGTAGTTGGATTAAGAAAATGAACTACTTACTTTCTCCTAACAAATAGCACAGTTATTTTATTTTATAGAATGCTGCGATAAATCGAGAGTTTAAAAAATAAAACAAGAAAGAAAAAAGATCAAGATATCTAAGATTTACGTGGTTCGGCAATCTTTGCCTACATCTATGGGAGAGACTAGAAGAATTTACTATAGTCTGTGGAAGATTTTCAAGATTTACAAAGGATCTCTCAAACCCTAATCCCTATATACCCAAAACTCTCTCTCTTTCAGAAAACTATTTTGATTTTAGAAAAAAATCTATTAAAAAAAATATACTTGAGTTCGGATTGGATCAAACAATCTCAAATCTCGACAAAAGAAATATACTTAAACTATTGGCCCTGCTTTTCGCTCCATGACTAAAGTTTTTTTTTTTTTCGGATCGCATCGGATCATATATTTTATTCCGGGTCACTTGACATTTTCAGACCCACAACACATTTCAATCTACCCCACAATCTTGAATGCGGGCCAAAACTTAATATATAATTTGTGTTACATTGGAGAGCAGTTATATTTTGCTATGTTTAATGAAAATTCTTGAGTGTTGGTTGTTGAATGGTCAATATGTGAGAAAAGATAAGGATCAAGTGAGTAATTAGAGAGTTTTGGAGGAAAAAGCTATCCAATCATAATTAAGGGAGAGTTTTAAAAAAATACTAAACTTTATTATTAGAGTTTCAAGAAAGAATATTTCAAACTATTAACATTTGGTTGAATGGTCTCACATGATAATATGTGAGAAAAGATAAAGATTAAATGAGTAATTAGAGAGTTTCAAAAGAAAAAGCAATCCAAGCATAATTAAGACAAGTACTCAAGCACATAAGATAGTTCAGTCCATATGTAATTTCCAAAATGTTTGGCCATGAATGGAGCAACCCAACCGACCATAAAGTTATTCTCATTATGAACATGCGAAGCTTATAAGCATTCAAGTTATGAGGTCATTATCCAAATATCAAGAAGCAGTGGGTGCACATCGGAATAGGGTTTTAGGCACCAAGAGAACCAATCAATAACTATTCGAGAGTTAGTAGTTGATGTGGTATAGCATTCCCTCTGACCTGGATGTAATGTGAGGTTGTTGCGATCGTTTGGCATCAATTAGAGCACCTCGGCCAAGGATAACGTGGAAGTACTGTCCAAATATGATGGGGATACAATTTCGGAAGACCATTATACCTCACTTGATCGTTGTGAGATATCTGGCACCTGGAAGCCATCAAAGGGATAGGTCAACTTGATAGCCATGCAATAGCCTACTTAGTTTGTATTTAAAATGTGGGACGAGATCACCATTAGTGTGACTGGCACAATTCCTTCGATAATGGCCGTCGCCCATCACAGGAATGGACTCCGATTCCCCTTTATAAATAAAGAGAGAAGGAGATCCCAGGCAAGTCTCTCAAAACACCAATTCAAGCCTCTTACTCCCAACATTTTCTTTCACTATTCTCTAATCATCGACTGACTTGAGCGTTGGAGGATCTTCGTCGGAATAATCTCCGATCAGGAGCTTATTTTATAAGTCTACATCTTTTTTTCTGAAGTCTGTCTCGTCGTCAAAACATCTATGCTCTTAGATCACTTCAACCCATCCTCAGCTCCTTAGCCCATGGATTGATAGCAATAGAAAGGCACTAAGGAAAGGGTTCTGTTACCTAATCCGTAAAAGAGTTCCCATGAGATCATGTAGAGGGCATCTAATACTTCGCTGCCCCTTTAATGGTGCCTTATTGGAACTTGTCACACTCAAACCAATTGAGGCACCATCTCCACCTCAATAAGTATCGATAGAGACCCCCAAGTAGTTCAATCTTCGACAAGTCCAAACTTTAGCCGTCACAATCCAAAGAATGCAATAGGTGGTTGCAACTCAACCACCACCTGGTATTCCACAATAGGCTCTGATTCAGCCTCCTGGTGGTCGCCACTCTCTTCCTTGAAACCTAGAGTGGGAGCACCCCAACTAGTATAGTCGATAGGGGAGTCTTGAGATGGACATTGGAGTTGCTCCCCAACTCCACAATTGGGTAAGGACTCTATCCTAGGATGTTCCCTACCTTGGTGCTTAGATGATCACACCATCAAGACAATGATATAGATTGAAAGTTCCAAGAGATGCATAGATGAATTGAAGCACTTCAACGCCAAACTCAACCTCACAATGGTGAGTCCAATTTCAATGCGGAACTATCTTTTAGCAGGAGAATCATGAATGAACCGATTTCATTTTCATTCAAGATACCATAGTTGGAGCCTTATGATAAGACCACCGATCCCATTGACTACTTAGAGAGCTTTAAAGCTCTCATGCTCCTTTATGGTGTCATTGATGGCATTCTCTATCGAACTTTTCTATCCACTCTTGAAAGATAGCCCAATATTTGTATTCCAGCCTCCAATCGAGCTCAATCCACTTCTTTGAGTAGCTTAGCCGAATATTTACGGTGCATTTCATCAATAGCCGAAGACAACCCCATTTTTTTCATTTTTTGGACTCACTTGTCTACATCAAGCAAAGAGAGGGAGAACCCCTCAGGGATTATATGAACCACTTTAGCATTGCCATCCTAGAGGTCCATGATTTGAAGTAATTGGTCACCATGTCTATATTTAAGAGCGGACTTCGCAAAAATACATTCCTCTTCTCTTTAGAGAAAATGTATCCAAAAAATTTTATTGAGATGTTAGCCCAAATAAAGATGTATGTAAATGTTGAAGAGACAATAGCTTTACACAAGAATCACCAAAAAAGAAATCTAAAGTGAAGAAAGAAGAAAGTGCTGGAAAAAAGGACGAACCAAGGTGCGACAGCCGTCGAGTTGGGAGGAAGTCATGCTGATCTAGAACTCTTCGCAACCACCGTCTAGAACCCCTCTTAGTGGTCACCAATCTTGGACTCCGCCTTAGAGATTTATGATTTACACTCCTCACGATACATTGTGGGCTCAAACCTCTAATGGAAATTGAAGGCCAAGGTGATCTATCACAACCAAGAAGCTAACCTTGGCTTACAAGCAGAACACCAAGAAGAGTGCGTGCAGCTCTAAGATGAAATCGAGACGCTATCAGATGTGGATGGCTTAGGCGATATATGGATGGACGATAGAATCAGAATGAGATCCGAGCTGAGTCGCAGCAACTTAAAGGAAACCCTGACAACCGACCTGTGTGAATGTCATCAACACCATCTCCACATGGCAGATCAATAGCAACAGTAGCCAAATGAGATTATTTTTGAATAATTCTCAAATTCATTTAGTGCAAGTATTATGCATGTTTCTACCTACAGGTTGACACTGATGTGCTTTAGAATCAACTTTAGTGGACATGGCAACTCAGTTCATGAGAGCTCGCCATATGGTTGGAATAAAAGCATGCAGAAATATTTAAATTTTGAATTCTCTCTAATTGGTGGCTATAATAGCTTGCCTCATGATCACGCACGATTAATTTGCATGGGCAAAATATGCAGGATCGGCGCTTGGATTGTCACTGAGCCATTAGCATGCGTGCCCAATTTGCTTGGTGATAGGCATTGATCTTCATCCATATAAACAATATCCGGAAGACCTTTAAATAGGTTCTCTGGACTCCACTATTATGCTGCTACTCTGCCACTTCAAACCTTTTTGTTTTTAGAGATCATCTTTTGATTCAGAGATCGGAGGGTCTTTTCCAGACACATTTTAGCAAGCAGATTTTCTTTTTCCTGTTTCAGGTCGAATCCAATGCAGAAGCTCTTGTTCGAGTACAATCACTGCCATCTGACCCTACTCCTTTAGCAAGGAGACCGGCAACAAATCTCAGACCGATCTTGCCGACTAGATGAGAATCTTTGCCGACCTCTCCAGTGATCTTGTTGGCTTGGCGCCCAACGTCGGGTCAGCTTTCAGCGATGACTGGCACTATTATATACAGGATAACTACCATAAGTTTGACAGGAATAACATTTAACTAATAACCTCCCAAGTCCCAAGCCAAGTTTCCAGCTCACATTTCGTGAGCACAAGAACCCGACGCAGTTGGTGGGAGGGAGTGGGACAGACAGCTGGAAAAACAAAGCATAACAGATCGCCTCCCAGGTTCCTCCACTCTTGCAACCCAGTACCGACTCTGCCTCTTCCTTCCTTCACCTATTCTCTCTCGAAATTTTATTCCCCTGTATTCAGCCGCATTACTGCTCTCTCTCTCTCTTCTTTCTGTACTGCCACAGACTAGAGATTGCAGAGACCCGCAACAACCGCCCCCCCCTCCCTCTCTCATTGTTTCGTGCCAAATCCGGAACCCGTGGGCTCCGTTGATTTCTCGCGATCCCTCCTCGATATCTTCGCCCCATTGGATCCCCTCCCACCCTGCTTTCTTCCCTATCTTTCCCTTTTTCTTGATTTCTCAAACCCTCTCCGACCGGCATTGGGGCATCCGATCCCCTCCGCCGATCTCGCTTAGGGTTTCCGTCATTCCATTTCTTGATATTTTGCTTTGGATCTTTTGTCCTGATCTGGATCCGAATGGTGGCAGAAAAATGCGGTTTATGAGATGAGATTGGTGTCCCAAGGAGTGGAAGGAGAATGGACTAGGGTTCTGAGTGGACCGCGCAGTCGTCGCCGATGACCGACGTCCGGCAGCGCCGGGATCCGAGCATGAGACCCCCCCTTGTACCTCTCGCCACCCTTATTGGTCGCGAGCTCCACGGAGACAAGTCCGAGAAGCCCACCGTCAAGTGCGGCCACCACGCCTTCGCCAAGCGGGGCGAGGATTACTTCCTTGTCAAGCCCGACTGCCTCCGGATCCCCGGCAACCCTTCCTCTTCCTTCTCCGTCTTCGCGGTATCATCGCTGTCTCCTTTGCTTTCTTATTTCTACTCACCTTCCGGCTTCTTTTCGGGTTCGATTACTGGATTCGGCGCTTGGCTGTAGATCTTTGATGGGCACAACGGAGTGTCTGCGGCCGTGTTCACAAAAGAGCATCTTCTGGACAATGTTATGAGTGCGATTCCTCCGGGGCTTGGTAGGGAGGAGTGGCTCCAGGCCCTTCCACAGGCTCTGGTTGCTGGTTTCGTGAGGACTGATATAGATTTCCAGCGAAAAGGCAAGTTTTGGTGCGTGCCTCCTTGTCGTTTTTGTTTGTTTGCTAGTAAAAATCTGATCCTTGATTGTTGGCCGCAGGAGAGACTTCGGGAACCACCGTGACCCTCGTCGTGGTTGATGGGTGGACGGTCACGGTTGCATCGGTGGGTGACTCGCGGTGCATACTGGATACACAGGGTGGTGTGGTTTCTTTGCTGACTGTCGATCATAGGCTGGAAGAGAATGCTGAGGAGAGGGAACGCGTTACTGCCAGTGGGGGGGAGGTGGGGAGGCTTAATCTTTCTGGCGGGCAGGAGGTACATACAGTGTAAATGAACTCTGTTTTGCAAGTTCTATGATCGAAATTTATTTCATTAGGATCTGTAAGCCTGTTTCTTTCATGCTGCCTTCTCAGGTGGGTCCGCTCCGCTGCTGGCCGGGTGGCTTATGCCTTTCAAGGTCAATAGGTGATACGGATGTGGGTGAATTCATCGTCCCGATACCACATGTTAAGCAAGTGAAGGTGAGTGCAAATCAAACTTGGTGCTCAGTTATATTTGATTTCCTATCAACTGATGTATTTTCTTGATTGGATGCTTAGCTATCAAGAGCTGGAGGACGCCTAATAATTGCATCAGATGGCATATGGGATGCTTTGTCATCTGAGATGGCTGCCAAGGCTTGCCGAGGGATACCTGCAGAACTTGCTGCAAAGCTTGTTGTTAAGGTGATGCTATTCATTAATAGGTCACCTCTTTTTATTTCTCACAGTTATCTGTCTCAGTACTATGGTTTTGTCGCTAGTGGTAAGCTCACGTGGATGAGTTATCGTGGATTTGATTTATTTAGGAAGCTTTGAGAAAAAGTGGCCTGAAAGATGACACAACTTGCGTTATCGTTGATATTGTTCCACCTCCTCCTGATCCTTTAATCCTACCACTGTCTCCAAAAAAGCATCAAAATAAGTTTACATCTCTTCTTTTTGGGAGAAAGTCACAGAACACTGCGGGTAAACATACAAACAAACTTTCTTCTGTTGGTGTGGTTGAGGAACTATTTGAAGAGGGTTCTGCAATACTGGAAGAAAGGTGTGACTTCATCTAATCATATCTATTATCCTGTTTTATTGTTAATCATGCTATGATATATGATCTATTATGCTTCATAACACAATTTATTGCATTATTTGTGCTGGGAAAGTCTTTTTCCAAATAGTTTATGAATTTCTTTCCATTGTGAGCCAAAAGATCTTCCACAAATTTTATCCAGAAATTCATAATTCTTGTTGAGATCATATTTTTCTGAGACAACATAAAATTTAAGCACAAAAGAGCAGAGGGGCTGGATATATTAGCTTATCTTCCACAATAAGTTTTCTCTACGTCACAGCACTGCAAATTTGTTAATTTTGTATTGTTAACCAGATTCTTCCATGCTCTGTTATAGCAAATTATATTTATTTCTATATGCATCCTTTTTTGATGGATCATCAAATTATATTTGTGGAATTCCTGTACTTGTGTCTATTTAATGAAACTCCCAGACCATTCTTTAAATGTTTCTATGACATTTTTGTCTTTCATGGTTAGATATTTTAATTCCAATAGGTTCTAGTGAGACCTCAAATAGTACATTTTTGTCACAAAGCCCTCTGGTGAATCTCAGGGTGGCTTGGTCTGTTGCATGACTATGGTGATAATATATTTGAATAAAGAAATTCTGTTTAGTTGCAAGGACAACTATGAATGCTGGTCTACTGATATGTAAAAATAAGGTTTCATCATGATAATACATAAGCCCTGGTTAAAATCTTTATAATGCTTTACACTAATTCAACATACATTTGCTTTATTTTTCAAAACCAATTCTCATTATCTTGCTTCTTATTTTTTATGTTTGCACGTAACGATGGATGTCAATTGTCATGCACATTTTTACACTGTTCGAAATGGATTTTTTTTTAAATTTGCAATAGATAATTTGTATTTTTTGTTGGTTTTTATCCTTGTTGGTTCATGATTTTGTGTAAATTAAGATATCGATTTAGACCCTCTTTTATTTTTCCCCTCATGATAATGCAAACAAATCTTTATGAGCTTGTTTTATTTTATTATTGCCCTTATGGTCAACCATCTCTTCCTAACCAGCTATTGGTAAATTTCTTGCTAGTTCTTCATTCGATTTTACTTATCAGTGAAGGGCATGTCAATGCATGTGGATGATCCTTATGCTGTCTTCACTTCATGATATAAATACTCTCCACACCCTCCTCCCCCATCTCCTCTTCCTCCCCAGGCCCCACCCCCAATTCTGTCCTTAGATTCCGAGAGAGAATGAAAAGAAGGTGGAAAGAATAAAATATCTAATGAATAAGCTGACAAATAGCTATAACTTACAAAGAAAAGGAGAAAAATCTAGCCATAATAAAGAAGAACTCAAATAGAACTCACTAAAACCATCTTGCAATATGATAGCTACAAATCATCCTCAACTTGCACTTATTGATGATAAGTATTTGTCATGTGGATTTCCTTATATAATTGGTTAAAAATATAGACAAAAACATGGTAGGGTTCATGGTGGTGATGTGACCAGAATCAACACTACAGAGCCTGTTCTATATTTCAGTGTTGTTTAGGTAACTAGAAATGTTCAAGTATTGATTTGGGTTTGCTGATATGGAACCCTAATTCCTATGTGATTGAGACCTTTCTAAATGATGTATGTGGTACTTTCTGGGAACAAATAAGCCCTGACAGAAAATTATCTCTAAAATACTGCATTCACAGATAAATTTTAGTAAATTTCTAGTGCAGAATTATTAGAATAGGTGAAAGTTTAGCAATTAACAAGACCAAACCGTAATTTGAATTGCAAAACCTATTCATGCTATTTCATTTCCAAGATAAGTCAGAACAAGTGCAAACTAGAGATGTAGTGTCCATTCACAACTAGACACCACACTCGAGTGTTCTATTCACATTAGCAACAAGTGCAATACTTGTTACTGTTTTTGGAAGTATCATGTAATGGACTCTTAATTTTGAGTGCTGGACACTTTAAGCAAAGTATCAATATGTTTTTGATATAAGGTTATCATTGCTATCTGTATATTTTATGTTGGGTATCACTATTTCTTTCTCTAAATTTATCACAGTTAATTATCAAAGTTACTTAACATATCTAAAGTAATCTTAAATGAAGCCAAACAAATAACTTCAATGACATGCAAACTTATCGCCATTTGATTATTTTGTTTTATTGACCATATCTCTCTCTCTCCTCCCCACTTTTACATTTCTTTTCCCTTAGATAAAGATATGTATGTATGTTTATGCCATGTCCCCATGCCTAGATTTTTGCAGACGGCACATTTGATACTTGAGGACGTTTAGACTCTTGGCAAGTGCTTAGGTAACACTGTCTATAGCTAAGTTTTTTTGGCCCTTCTCCCTTCTTTTTGCCTCTTTGATTATTGTGGTCGATGCTGTTGTAGGCACATTTTGTTGCTTTCATAGGCACCTTCAACAGTTTTTGTTATTATTGTAATAATTGAAACCGCTATGAGTAGTGGTTGTTACTTAGTTGCTAAATTGGGAGCCTGTGTGGGAGCGGATATAGGTGCAGATGCAGGCGCAGGGAAGCAGATATTCTAAAAGCACTTTTAATAAGGAAGCACTTGGCAAGCAAGTGTAGGTTTGGGATTCAAGGAAGATTCCAAAATGGGTGCATTACCTTAGGTGGAAGACTACTAAGCTTAAACAATTATTGCTTTAGGTGCCAGCTTTGGATACGGCTGGTTTTGTAATTTTGACCAACACCATGGCAATGGCTGTCACTATTGTGATCAGCACCACTGTAGGCAACATCTAATGTTGTTGCCACTATAAGGACACCCACATAGACATTAGCTGGCGCCATGGCCCCCATCTACTGCATAAACAGTGCTCACTCCAACCACTATTGGTGTTTGTTATCAGTGGTAAAGTCTTGGTGCTAGATCTTGTCACCGATGGCGACGGAGTCCCCAACCATCTTGGCGAAGCTGGGCGCTTCTTAAGGATGGTGAGGTCAGCCGTGATAGAGATGATGACAGTGGAGGTTCCAATGATGGTGGTAACCATTGGGGTGAGGACAATGGCCATGCGGGTAGTGGCGGCGGCATAGGAGGTGATGTTGAGGCAATAGATCAAGCCGCAAGTGCGAACGGAGTCCTTGGAGGGGCAAAGATGGTTGGGAGTTTTTTCCTCTTCAATTAGACATGGACAAGGGTATGTTAGAAATTTTAGCAAATTTTAAAATGCATGTGACCATTATGTTAGTCTTTTATTGTGGTTATAGTAGATGGATGGAAGGGTTAGATTGCAACAAAAATTAAGTAGAAGGATTCAACTATTTTTTTTAAAACCTAAGAGGTGTATGCGAAACATGGGCGGTGTTGAATAGGGTCAAAATTATAATTTCTTATGATACATTAGACATATCATATTTCAACAAAATCATTGGGAAGATCCATGTGTATGTGTATGAGAAATGAGACTTTCCCTTCTGGAATAGATGCCTTCCCCATTTCACTTCTATGCATCATTCAAGCTAAAGGTTGAAGGATATCAAATTGGATTTTCGTGGCTGTAAGTTTTATTCTTCATTGTTATTAAAAAAAATTCTAATGATATTATGATATAATGAAGTGATAAATGTGATCACATAAATGGGCCAACTAAAATTGTTGAAGCTTGAAGGAGGAATAGTGGTATGTACAAAGAAGGGATAGCAATAACTTCTGAACTAATACAAATAATGCCAACAATTATTAGCTTAGATAGTTGGCACTTCTCCCTGAAGGGCTCGTCGTTGGAGGTTCAGGCTCAAATCCTGCATGCTACTCTATCACACCCTGACCCAATGGCTTGAGTTGGGGGTGTGGCATATGGCTGTATACCCGTAGAGTTTATCCCCACAGGACATGCAAGGTTTGCCTTCTTATTTATATCTATTCATATCAATATCAGGTAGTGGTAACAACAACAAACTTCTAATACATTTATTCAATAAAAATGGTTCATAAAGACCAATAAGGATAAATCAATATTTATTCAAAAACCAAACTAAGCAAATTGTATCTAAAGTCCTACGCTCCTCATTGCTTGGCCCCAATGCCCCATATGCTTTTTTGAATAAAAAAAATAGAAAAAGGGAGAGAGCTTTACAGACTCAGTAAGTTACCAAAATCTCTAGTTCAATTAAATATCTTGTGCAAGAAAAATAAGTTTTCAGATTGCATGATTTTTCATAAAAATATTTTAGTGAGTACGGAAACATGTCATATCAATCAATATAGAATCAAAATGTGCATTTGGTCTAAATAAATTTTTCAAACAATCAATGGTCAACTATCCACTCTTACTCTTTCGGTCCCGTTGACTATGGCCACGATTAGCCCATGACAAGCCTCGAAAGAGATTAGATCCTAATTATAATATACTGTCCATCGGTTATGCGCTAGTGATTGCCCCACTAAAGGTCGAAAGAAAATTAGCTCTGATATCACACAGCGAAACATGTTCTTGTCAGCATGTCTGGTGATAAAATTTTCGTCTGTCTAGGTTCAAAAGAAAACTAGCTTCTAACTATAATACACTATCAAACGGTGTGTACAAGTGATTGCCCATTGAAGGTTGGAAGGAGACTAGATCCTGAATTCGTTTGATCATAACCAGACTAGAGAGCAGTGGAACCGACACATAATGTGTTCTTGATACAATAAAATACAAATTGTGTCCAAGAAAATCATGTACATTCGATTCAACATTTTACAAAATATTTTCATATAAGATACTTAATTTAAACATAATATCATAGCACTAAACAAATATTCAAATTAGATCATGTCCATGATAAAACATACTAGGGATAGAGGTAACTTACAATTTTCATCCTAAAATTTTGTGAAATTTCACCAATCAGGAAAATCGACTAAGTCCCAAAATAATTAAACATCTTATTAGACTTCTATAAAGCATCGGATAGCTTATTTTTTTTCATAGCAGGTTCTAGTCCAAATCACTGAAGCCAGCCTAATATCCAGGAGTCTTGACCAATCCCTGGATCTAATAATTATTTAATACATATATTTAAATAGAGTTCATGGTTACCTATATGCAGAGGATTGGGTCACGATCATGCCTCGCTATGTGGATCCGCATTTCCACCTAATCAAACTAAGGTCCCTAAGTGAGATCTAATTCACAAATTAAAAAAAAAATAGAAAATTAGGCTTGATCTGGATCAATCAATCGAAATAGAAAGGAGGGACGGAGAGAGAGAGATGAGCAAGGTAAAATCAAAGTCGAGGTTTGATCCATCAGTGATCATAGTATTTGGTGTAAGGATCAAAGAAGAGAAATTGACAAGCATGAAAGTATAGAAATTACATGAATAATTAATTCATGAGGGAATGGGACGAAAGAAAGGAAAAAAAGAAGAGGGTGGTAGCAGCGAGGGAGGGAGGGAAAAAAAAAAAAGGAAGAGAAAAGAGGAGGGAGGAGGGAGGCTTGGTGGTCATCAGGCCTTGGCGGCAGGGTGGGTCATCGGCCAATTAAGGTAGTTGGCAGTGGTGGCGACTAAGAAGAATGGCCGAATCTCAAAAGAAATATCATGGAACAGGGTGTTCGCTCGGCTGAAAATTGGAGATGTGGGCTTCATTTGAGGGAAAGTGGAAGAGGGTGAGGGAAGGAGGTTCACTGGAGGTGACGATGGTCATAGGTTGCAGTGGTGCTGGTTTCTAGCGGCAAAACAAACCCAAAAGTCCCTGAGAGAAGAAAACAGGGAAATTTGAGAGGAAGTGGGGGTTTTTGGGTGATTAATCTCAGTTGTAGCAGCATGACAGCTGTTGGAGGTGAGGAAGGAGGGCGAGGAGGTGGAGATGGGTTTCGGTGGTGGCTTAATCGCAAGAGGTGGGGTTTAGATAGAAAAGGATTGCGGAAGGGATAAGGCCGACCTAATGCCGACCCTTTGCTGGTTGCAGCAGCCTCCAACAGCTATCTGCCGCATCTGCACCAGCCTGGGGCATCCTCACCGGCCACCGGTCGGTGGCCTTATCTCCCATGGCAAGGATCGGGCAGGCGATTACGACCTCTCCTGTTCCAATCTAATTTTTTTTTCAAATCTTGAATTGAAGCTAGCAGGACTTGCCAACTTCAGTCCAAAATTGGCTCAGTTGGGCCGGGCTTCACATGCTCAAAAAACAAAAAGGATATGGAAAATAATCACCCAATGGTGAGCATATGCTTTCTTAAAAGTGCACTTGGCAAGGATTCTCCTTATGTTGATCGGGCTTTTGTTTGCATGTGCATGGGGATTTATGTGTTCAGCATTTTGTAGTTTAGGCTGACCACTGGAGTAAGTTTGTTTATCACCTAGGCTTACTGATTGATGTATCTAACTCTTGGGTATCGTATCCCTAGTTTGCATGAATGATGGAAAGTAAGTTTGTACACTTTACATCTAGATTTTTGTTGAATAGATTCTTAGTAGGTTTAAGATTATTTCTACTGTTGAGTGGCCAGTCTACCTAGGGAGCCGGTTTCACTTGACCCTAGCATGTCTTTTGTAAATCTTTGGCATAATATGCTTGTTACCTTGTGCGTTAGAGAAGATTCTTACTCTAAACCTGCTTTCATGTAGGTTGGGTAAAAATTTCCCATTGAAGGCAAACTCAGGGCCTTTCCGATGTGCAATATGCCAAGTGGATCAAACACCAAATGAGGGTTTATCTGCTACTGTAGGTTCTTATTTTTCACCCACATCAAAACCACAGGAGGGCCCTTATCTTTGTGTTGAGTGCAGAAGAAAGAAGGATGCCATGGAAGGAAAACGACGAAGCCGGACGACAGTTTCTAGGTGAAAAGACTGATGAACCACCTTTTAATTCTCTCTTCAAGCAATGCAAGTATTCAGTTTTTCAGGGTAGTTTGCTTCTACATGTAAAAAATGAAAGCAGAATAAACTGTGTTTGATGCCGTTTGTAAGCTGTCACTTTATTGTTTGGTAAACTAACACCAGTGCTCTCTCTTGTGATAGTTTGATTACTAACCAGTTGGAAATTTTTATGGAACAGTAATGACAGTGTTATTTTTCAAGAAATCCTGTTGTCAATCCGCTAGGCGGCCTCAGGTTTTTGGTTTGAGAGCTCCCAGCTTATGAAGTAGTGGAATAAAGAATTTTACTGAATTCAATTACAGTGAAATCATCATGAGGCACATGGCTGTCATACCCAAAATCCATTTGAAGTTACGCTGAAGATGAGGTCTTTTGGAGTGAGGGATTCTCCTGCGGGGGCTGGCTTTGATGTGCCCTCGCGGCATGTGGCTCTTCTGGCGCACTGGGGGTTACGTGATGCTGGTGAGCCGTGTTGGGTGCTCCTCTCTGCGTGCCTTCCGCCACCTGCTGCAACGATTGTGTCCTCAGGGCAGTTAGATACAGGGCGATCCCAAGGAAGACCGTTATCAATCCAAAAATTCCTGCTGCTGCAAATAACCCTGGCCGAATTACATGGCAGCTGGGCCTTGGTTTTGTCCATTGGCTCAGATGGCTGGATTCCACGGCCATGCCAATCATCAGAAGCACCTCAGCGATGGTAAAACAGATCCTGCAAGCAAAACACAAATGGTCAAAATTTCTTTGCTCTGTTTGTTCCATGTCACCACATTTCCATGCAGGCTTTGACAGATGATATATGGCATGGCGTATGTGGTGATGATAGCTGCAGTTGGATTTTTGATGCACATGTAGACATTCTTACCAGGTTGCCAGAAAAAGAAAACAGGCCTGCCATGCAAGAATTTTGGAGGATGATGGCAAGCGTGGATCCTCTGGGGACCAGGCTAGTGATGCCGGAGGTTTAGAGCTTATAACTGCAACCAACATATAGGCATGCTCTGCGAACATGGCCACCGCAAGCAGCAAGAATGCACTCACAGCAAACCCCAGCGGTCTCCGACCGCTCCCGTCGTAGACGCACTGGTATGCCTTAACGCCATTGCCTTGGTTGCCCACGATATACCAAGTGGCCTGCCAAAGTATTCAATGATGATTCAAAGGGCGCAAAACGCTTTGTGCACTCAGCATGGGGCCTTAACACATTAACGCTTACCTCAGTCCTCGAGCCCTCAGCGGCGAGGCATAAAACGAAGCTGAAGAGGCCACAGACCACGGATAGAGCCACAAGGAAGAGAGCTAGCCTGCTCCTGACTTCGGTGTTCCGGTGGGCCCTGAGGGACAAATCATCATGCGTGATTGCCATGGTGGATGATCTCTGGGATGTGAACCGGCCCCAGAAATATAGGACTCCGGGAACCGAGGTGGTATTACAAAGAGAAGGCCTGGGATGTGGTAGAAGGGAGGAATCCACGAGAAGCATTGCTTGCAGCAGAGGTGGCGGTGTTGCGTGCTGTGGGAGGGATTCCCGTGCTTTTGTAGCACTTCTTAGTGCAGGCTTTGCAAGCTGTTTCTCTAACACGAAAAAGATGCCGCCTATTAAAATAATTTAACCTCTTGAATGGGGAATGGATAGGAATGAAGCGCTGGGGAAGCTGGCTTGGGCCTTCCGTCGTCGCGAGGGTGGCGGAACCTTTTTCTCGCTGTTCCAATCTTTCCCACCGGGGTATTTGTGATTTTTTATTTTTGGATTTAAACTTTATACTCGAGGTGACTCCTGAATAAGGCAACGATGGTGCTCTATTTATTTATGGAGAGAGATCTGCTGCGGTCTGACGAAGCATGGAGACAAGTGGCATCCAAGGAAAGAACAACTTGAGAAGAAAAGCCAAACGGAGTACAGACAAGAGTGCAAAGTGGCTGTAATTACGGATATGAACTACTCGGACCGGCTTAGATCCAAGCCCATTTTGACTCAATTATTATTAAATTTGAGACAAGCTCCGATTTTAAAATATTTGACTCGAAAGTCCACAAACCTAATTTACTACATATATTTTTAATAATTTTATATTTTATTTATAATATATATTATCAATTTAAATAAATTATATTTTTTTTTTGAGATTAGAAATAAATTATACTTACATTTAATAATTTGAAAAACCTACACTTGTTCTTTTGAGAATTTTTATTACCTAACATTTTAACTCATAACTTAAAAAAAGAGTAGGCAAACGATTAATCTTATGGGACTCATATATCACACCAGAGAAAGTTTAAAAAATAACTAAATTAGTATTAAGTGATATAAAAACTATCCAAGGATATCAGAAAATATGTGTCTCCTTCTCTCCCCCTGGAGATAATTTCGACTTTTCAGATGAGGCAAATAGTTTTACTAACATCATTCATTTAACTCGATGCAAGTATAGATTTTACAAACTATGAGGTGTGTTGCGGATAAAGGTTCGATCCGTCATGTGAGGTATTGTCCGTTTTGGTCCATAAATCTCATGATTTTGTCCTTTAAAAGGTACCTTATGTGGGAAGAATTTTTTTCTCCTTATAAGCACGAGTCCTCCTTGACTCATAATCGATGTGGGACTATTGGTACTTTTACATTATTAGAACCACAACAGAGCCTCTCAGTCAAGGAGGACTCTGATGTATATAGTTTGAGAGCCCCACGGTCAGTCGAGGCAGATCTCAACTCCAGGAATCGAGACGGATGTCGACTCCTTCCTGGCGCACCATTATTGCGGACAAAGACTTGGCCCGTCATGTAAGATATTATCTGCTCTGGCCCATAGGCCTCACGGTTTTGTTCTTAAAAAGCGCCTCATATGGGAAGGATTTTTTTCTTCTTATAAGTGCGAGTCCCTCTTGACTCACAATCGATGTGGGACTATTGGTGCCCTCCACATTATTAGAATCACAACAAGGTGAAAATGTAATAAACATAAACTTCAAAAAAAAATTTATAATTTACTCTATTAATTTAGTATTTTAAACTTAATATTTATATTTTTTTTAATCTGACGTAACTTTTGACTTTTAAAAGTCAATAATGATTAAGGCTCGAATTCGAGCTTGAACCTAGGCTCGAATTAAGGCTCGATTGATATATGAGTTGAGTTGAGGCAACCTCCAGTATTATTTTTTTTTTTTGATTAAGTCAAGCTTGAGTTTGAATATTAAGATTTGATCAATCTCAAGTAAAGTTTGGAGTTCGAAAATTTTAAATCGAATTGAGCTCGAGCTTCTAGCTATTTGATTCGGCCGATTGTATCCATAGTAGTAACTAGTAGATTTATTCAAATTTAAGTAGTTCATTTGGCTTGCTCGAATTTCTATTATTTTGGACAGATCTGTACTTGATTTTTAAGTACAACGAGCTAGAATAGGCTTGAAATTTAAGTCTGCCTATTAAACAGGCTAAACTCGAGTATACATAGGCTTGATTTGAGCTTAGTTCTATAATATATATATATATATATATATATATATATATATATAGAGAGAGAGAGAGAGAGAGAGACTCTAAGCCCATCAGCCTAAGTCTGATTTTTGTTTTATTTTATTTATTTATTTTATAACTTGATTTTGATTTTGCTCTAAGTCCAAGTTCCACGATCTAGCCAAGTTTTGATTTTTGATTTTTTTTTTAATAACTTGAGCCCAATTTTGATTAAAAAAGGAGGTAGCTGTGGCTCAGGTTATTGCTAGCCTCCTTCCCATCTCCTCCTCTCTTGGCTACACCCTTGGCTTTCTCTCCACCTCCACCACCACCTCCCACTCTCCTAAAACTTGTCCCTCCCCCCTCTCATTCTCTGCATCAATGACTTCATGGCCGGTTGGCCGGTTGGGCTTCCACTGCCATGTCCCTGCCCCTTCACACTAATGCCCTCTTCTCCACCAATTCATGCTCGTTGTTGCCATCATGGCTGGCTACGCTTCTGACACTGCTTCTCCGCGGCGTCCCTTGTCTTTCTATGTCGATGCCCTCCTCCTCCCCCAATTCATGCTTGCCATCATCACTAATGATGAGGTTGACTACATCATCCCTCTCTCCTTCTCTATTGACTCCATCTTTGCCGTCTTCTATAGTTGGGGCATCTACATGAATCTTATCAAGGTTGAGATCGGTCACAATTTCAACTCTTCCTAAGCTGACATCAATATGCCCTATGCCACACTCCACCTCAGCAGCATCCTCTTCGACCATGACTACCACGGCACTACTGAAAACCATGCCATTTACTATGCTGTCATGCCCTTTGCCAAGGTCAAGGGCCCCTCATTCTAGCTCCACAGTCAACACTAAGTCCTTCCCCCCAAGCTGCTCCACCATTGGATTTTGAATAGAGAGAAAACTAGGAAGACCAAAGCCCATTAAGTAAGGGGCTTGAGCTTGGGAAGTTGGCCTAAAGGTTAGGTCAGGTCGGCCTAAGCCTAACTAAATGATGTGGTATGTTAGGCTGAGCTCGATCTGTTCATTGAGCAAGTCTATTAACGAGATGCTGATGAAGAAAAGTGATTATGCCTTATGATACTAAATGACACATATGTATAAGATCCACAAATGGACCGAAGTAAAACCTTCTGCTAGATTTTTTTTTATTTATCTATTATACAGTAACGTTACAAGGTCTACTTAACTAAACATGACACCAGCTTAAAGAAAGGTTGCTAAACAGGATGGATGTGAGCTTCTACACTTCAGCTTTATCTCTTGCATGGTTCAAGGCTTCCAAGATGAATATAAAGTATCCTACGTCAACTTGCTACTAAGGGGGGCAATTTATGACATAATCCGTTAATCCAACTCATGAACAATCCATGTTAAGTTGGTTTGGATATAATATAAGTGAGTTTGGATCATAAATAGATCAACCCATTTAGACCTATTTATTAAATGCGTTAGGTTTATATTTAGATTTTTGATCTGGTTAATCTGTTTAATAATTAGGTTGGGCTATAATCTGTTCTATTTGATCTATTGAAAATATGTTTAATTTATTTAAAATCTGATTAATCTATTTTTGACCTATTCAATGCGACTTGTTTAATTTGTTTAATCAGTTTAGCTCGTTTAATCTTTTAACCTAACTTGATCTGTTTAATAAATTGGTTATACGGGGCGAATTAGGTTATCTATTTTTTGTTGTACATATACTTTAATAGATATGTCAGGTTCATATTTGAGTTTTTGACCCATTTAATAAATAATCAATTTGCTACTTGATAAAATTGGACTTCACCACCTCTTTCATGTGCATTAATCCATGTGCCTTATGTTGCTACTGGATAATCGATATTCAGAGTCTTTGCTCTGGCAGAATGGCACCTTGATATTGTCAGCAATTTTAGAGCTACTATTAGCTTAACCCATTTGCCTGATGTAATTAGAGCACCAAGTGTAGCTTATAAGTTGTGTTGCATTCATTTGTTGAATTGTAGACTGTCTTTTTGCCAAGTATTTCAAAACTTTCTAAACCAATATTTAAACCAAAACAAGAATCTTCTAGAGTATGTGGATGGCACCGCAAAGTTCTATGTAACCCTCGCTAGCCGCTATTAGAAAATGGATGGCCATCCAACAATATACGGCATTTATGATATAATCTATCCTCGTAGACCATCTATCCATCTCCTGATAGTAACCTTCGGGAGCTTTACTGCACCTACTCATTGATTTCAATACAAGGATGAAGAATTTGGAGTGTAGGAGGCAGCAACAGCTCCAAGCACTCATCTTTTTATTTATTTATCCTTTTATGTTTCCTAGGAAGAAAGTGAGGTCCTTGATTCACTAGTTGGCCTCAACTGCCTTAAGGAGGGAGCCGACAAATTTCCTTACATGTCATCAAGCTCTTGATCAGCAAATAGAGTTGCCATCTCCCTTGTCTTTGTTCTTAACTGCTCTTAATTAGCAAATATAACATGATATCTTAATATTATTATAATATTTTATTATTTTTTATGACATCTTGATAATTATTTATAAAATTGAACAGAATTTCATACTATTGTTATGGCATCCTATTATTTTTTATAATATTTCGATAATTATTTATAAGATACAATAAGATATCATAACCATTGTTACGATGTCCTACTATTTTTTATGACATTTCGATAATTTTTTATAGTATATAACAAAATATTATATGATGGAACAAGATGTCATACTATTATTATGATTTTTGTTATGTTCTACGACATCCTATTGATTGTTTTGATGCAATAAGAGGGAAAGAGCATTTTGGTTAGAAAAAAATTGAGGAAAAAAACTGAGCTGCACTAAATATTTGTATTGTACCCATCTCCATATCTTGGGGACTTAATGTAGCCCACTTGTAACTTTATTGTTAAAGATAGATTAAGATAGTTAAGATAATAAAAAATAATTAAAACTCTTTTGAGATAAGGATAGACTCAAGTTAAAATAATGACTCTAGTACAGCTGTGATTCTTTGATGGAAGGAAAAAGTTATGTTAATCTAAAAGAGTCTCTAGTCTATCCTATAAATATAACATGTAACTCTCTATCAAGTATAAGCATCGAGATTCTCTGGCATAGACTAAAAGTACTCTTTTATAGTATTCTTTTGCAGGATAGAAGCAAAATAGATTTTGATCTATAATATTCATCTTCTGATACTTCTTGCAACTTTCTTGATCATTGGATCGTTTGGACTTAAACAATAATGATTGGAGATATGTTTATTTTCACATTCAGATCAAATTTTCTATCATTTGTCTTCTTATTGATTACACTATGTAGCCTAATAAGATGAAGCGGCGTATCTTTACTCCACTGGGGATAGTACATAGAATTTCTCAATGATGTGGTATCCTGGGCTGAGCTCGATCTGCTCGTTGATCTAGTCTATTAATTAGATGTTGATGAAGAAAAGTGATCACACCTTAAGAAACTAAATGACATAAAACTTATGTACAAGATCAACAAATGGATCGAAGCAAAACCTTCTCCCAGATTTATTTATTTATTTATTATACTATAACATTACAAGGTCTCATTAACTAAGACATGACACCGGCTCAAAGAAAAATTGCTTAGCAGGATGGATCCGAGCTTTTGCATTTTAGCTCTATCTCGTACATGGTTCAAGGCTTCCAAGATAATTGTAAAGTATCCTACATCAACTTGGGTGGCAATTTGTGACCCAACCCATCAATCTAACTCATGAATAACCCATTTTAAGCAGATGTGGGTTTAATAAACGAGTTTGGGCCATAAAAATATAAACGAATTTGGATCATAAATGGATCAACCTATCTAAACCTACTTATTAAACAAATTAGATTCATGTTTAGATTTTTTATCAAGTTAATCCATTTAATAATTTGATTGGATTATAATCTAATCCATATAATCTATTTAAAATATATTTAACGTGTTTAATTGGTTTAGCTCGTTCAATCTGCTTCACCTAACTTGATCTATTTAATAAATATAGACCGGATTGGGTTACCTTTTTTTTAGTATATATATAATTTAATAAATATATTAGAATTTATATCTAAACCAATAATTAAATCAAAATAAGATATTAGAAGATATTGGATGGCCATCAAATAATATATGTCATTTGTGATATATCCATCCTTGTGGACGATCTATTCATCTCCTGATAGCAACCATCAATGCTGTACCGCATCTGCTCATCTAATTTCAATACAAGGATGAAGAATTTGGAGTGGACGAGGTGGCAACAGCACCAGGCACACTATCTTTTTATTTATTTATCCTTTTTTCTTTCCGGGGAAGAAAGTGAGGTCCCTGATTCACTAGTTGGTGTCAACTGCCTTAAGGAGGTAGTCGACAAACTCCCTTACATACTTGTCATCAAGCTCTTGATCAGCAAAGAGAGTTGCCATCTTCCTCGTCTTTGTTCTCAACTCCTCGCCTTGGCCAGAAACCATCGCCATATCCAAGGCCTTCACGATCCCATCCCTAGTGAAGGAACCATCACCCTGTCGCTCCACCTCGACTGCAATGCCCTTCTCCACTAACAACCTGGCGTTAAGACTCTGATCAACCATACACGGCAGGACTACCAATGCATGTCCATGGCGAAGAGACTCTATAATAGATCCCCATCCAGAGTGAAACAGAGATCCCCCTATGGAAGGATGGGCCAAGATCTCAAGCTGAGGAGCCCAACCAAAGCACAGAGTCCCACGGCCCTTGGTCCGGTCTATGAACCCAGCTGGAAGCGCCTCTTCATCACTGCCATTACACCAAGAAGGCCTCCGTAGGACCCACAAGAAAGGCACGTTGGCGAGCTCGAGGCCATGGGCCAGCTCATGGAGTTCACGTCTCTCCATCTTGTACTCGCTTCCAAAGCTGACGAACACCACAGACATCGGGGTCTGGGCGTCGAGCCACCTGATTACCCGGGCCCACCTATCGTCCCCCTCTTCACCGCTGGCCGCCAGTGGGGACGGTAAGATCAGGCCGACGGGGATCACTGGCTTCCGGTATAGCCTTCGGACAATTTCCAGATACTCGCCCTCATACTCGGGGCAGGTCCGGATGGCGACGGCGGTGCATGACTCAACGACCAAACGGAACCGGTCGATATCGGTGATTCCCGAAGAATTCATGGTGAAGGCGGCCGAGTAGAACACCTCCGCCTCCCGGCGGCGGAACGCCACAGTCGAGCCGGAGGGGAGCCAGTCGGGCGGCGACGTCAGGCTCTCCGGAGTCGGACGAAGCTTCCTCCGGCCGTCCTCCGTCAACGCCTCCGGCGGGCCGAAGAAGGCGAGGGTGGCGGCCAGTAGACGGAGAAGAAGATGCTCTGCACGCCCATGTCGCGCGCGGCGGCGGCGGCCCAGTACTGGAGGAAGTCGTGGATGACGTAGTCGGGCGATTCCTCGGCGAGGAATTTCTTGACGGAGTTCTGGAGGAGGTCGTACGCGATCTTCAGGAGCGGGACCTCATCGGTGGGGAGGTCAACGGTGGCCTCGGCTTGGTCGGGGAGGCCGTCGACGCGGGGCAAGGGGAGCTGGATGAAGGTGATGAGCGAGGTTAGGTGGGGGGGTATTTTGGGAAGGCGTTGGATGTTTCGAGGGGTGGAGAGGAAGGAGACGCGGAGGCCGGCGGTAGCCAAAGCGACGGCGAGGTGGAGGAAAGGGATCATGTGGCCGAAGGCCAGCCATGGGAGCATGGCTATGTGGAGGCGCTCTTCTACCATCCCTATTGGTGTCTTCGGGCTCCGAGAAGAGTTTTGCGTGTCGCAAGCCGTAATGATGGCGGGGCCTAAATAGACGGCCTCGCGGGGTCTAATTATTGTGGGCGCCCACTGGTGCCAACCCTTGGCAAAGTTGATGGTGATGGCTGGGCCCTTGCCGCGGGATGAGCGGAGTCCCTCGGGAAGATAGAGAAACATGAGGTGCGAGATGCGAGGGAATCTACACGGATAATATGCACGTGGCCTGGGTTCGTGGTCGCGGTGGGACCGTTGCCAACAGAACCAGTGGATCAGATCGATCGACCAAAAACAACGGTTATTTAAGCCAACGGGCAACTCCTAGCCACATTTTTGTGAGAAATTATTGATCGAACCTGATCCACTTTGGACCACAGATAATTTGGTATGAGAAGAGAAAAACGGTACTAAATATTTGGTAATTGATATGGGATAATAGTTTATCTCAACTATATCTGATGCTATTTGAAACTTGGCTGTCTGCTGACCTAATCGGATCGGGTCATATCGAGCCAAGATAAAAAGCCGAGATTTGCAATGACGGTTGTTGGTTGATCAGTAATTGCTTAATTTATCTTACATTCTAGATATATTTCAAATCAAACGGAAACAACTCATCATAGCCAGATAAGATAGAAGAAATACGATCCTTTTTACCACTCATGTCCTTTCTTGCAAAATTAGCTAACCGGTCACCTCACCTCTGAATAAGAGGGCATAAGGGACATCCAGATAAGCTCGCATATAAAACTCTCTTTTTTCTTTCTACTGTACTCTGGTGATTGACTAAAGCATCGAAGGGTTCTCATGAAAAACAACTTTGGTTAAGACTTGATTTGTAGGTTCTCTCTCATCGATATAAAATCAAGCTCTAACTATCCCAGATCTGTCCATTCCAGTGCCAAGTTGGTTGCCAATAATAATAAATTGGCACTAGAAGAAGCATCCAGCCTGCTCAAAAGTGAAGAAAAGTTTGCAAGCATGAGATCATAGAGAGGAAGATCAAACGTCTCACGATGGTCCAACAAAACTGTACCTCATCCAACCGAGGTGCAGTCCCAACCGACCAAGGTATCGCCCCAAGTTGAGGCACCACCTCCATGACCTGAGAATCAACCTCCATCCCCTCAGTAGGCTCCAAGGGTGACCTCCGAATAATTCAATCTGCTTATATATATAGTAGGCTCAAACTCTAACGATAGTCATCCAAGCAATCCAGCAGGCGGCCACAACCCCATAGCTGAGTCTCAACAAGTACATCAGCAATAATAGCAATCTCAGCTGCCTTCCTGCATTTAAATCGAGCGTAGCAGAATCGGCATAGCCAACCAAGGAGTTCGGAATGGGTCATCAGAGGTGTTCGTTGACCCCTCAGTCGGGAAAAGACCCCCACAAGGAGATCGCCACCTCAGCACTCCCAATACTATACCACCTGAGATGTCAATGTAGATCACAAGCTCCAGGAGATGCACTGGTAGATCGATGCACTATGGGGTCAAGCGATAGCACAAGATAGGGAGATCAACATTAATGTCACATGCTCTTGATCAGTAGAAAAATTATGGATGAACCAATCTCACACAACTTCAAATGCCATAGCTGAAGTGTACGATGGAGCGACCAACCCAATGAATCATTTGGAAAGCTTCAAGGTACTCATGCTCTTATATGGGGCAACTGATGGAATCTTCTACCAAGCTTTCTCTTCCAACCTACAAAAGGTAGCTCGGTATTGGTACTCAAGCCTGCAACAAAGCTTAATCCACTCCTTCAAGCAACTAGGC
The DNA here is from genome assembly GCF_000442705.2 of Elaeis guineensis. Lineage (NCBI taxonomy): Eukaryota > Viridiplantae > Streptophyta > Magnoliopsida > Arecales > Arecaceae > Elaeis > Elaeis guineensis. Next base: position 59,771,549 of record NC_026006.2, on the reverse strand, counting down.
CGGCCATTCATAGTTCATTTCATTAGTAGCCAATGACAATACCGTGGGTTCGACTCCTTGGTGAGCATTAAACAAAGGGAAGGAGAGTCCCTCAAGTACTATGTAAGCTACTTTAATACGGCTACACTGGAAGTATATAACATTGATCAATCAGTCACTATGTCGGCTTGAAAAGGACTTCTAAAGTGCAAGTTTCTTTTCTCTTTAAAAAAAATATATCCGAAGGCCTTTGCCAAGATGTTAGCTCAGATAGAGAAGTATGACATTGATCAATCAGTTGCTATGTCGGCTCGAAAAGGAGGATTTCTGAAGTGCAAGTTTCTTTTCCCTTTAGAAAAGGTATATCTGAAGACCTTTGTTGAGATGTTAGCTTGGATAGAGAAATATGCCAATACAAGTTTTTTTTTTTTAGAGAAGATATATCTAAAGGTTTTTGTTGAGATGTTAGTCAGATAGAAAAATGTGCCAATGCCAAGAAAGCCTATGAACTACATAGAGGCTCTCTAAAGAGGAGATCCATAGAGCAAAAGGAGGGAATCAAAGAAGAAAGACAAGCTGAAGTATGAGGACTGACGAGGAAGGAGTTCGTGAAGGTCTCGAACTCTCCCACGAGCTCACCGATCCAGGACCCTACCCTGAGGTTGGCAGTCACATTCTCTACCGAGGTGGTTTGCCACTTATACTTCCCTGAACACCCCCAAGACCTAGATCTTAATGGAAATCAAGGGCAATGGATAGCTATCAAGATTGAAGAGGATGTGCAACCTCTCGATCCAACATGATCTAAGAAAGTACTATCGTACCATCGAAATCATAGGCACCTTGATAAGTACCTCAAAGATCGACAGAAACGAAATAAGACACGACCTGAGCAGCCCCAACTTGAAGGAAATTTTGATAACTGGCCTGCCGGGGTGTCATTAGCACCATAATCAGGGGCAAATCGGTAGACATACCAAGGTATACAAATGGTGGGCAAAAGAATCATTGACCAAGAAGCAAAAGGCCGAAGACATCATCACCTTCTTCAATGAAAATGCATAGAGAATTTAATCTCTGCATAATTATACAGTTATTGTAACTTTAAATATAGATAATTATGATGTACACTACATCTTAGTCAATAATAGAAGATCTGTCGATATCTTGTTTTGTAATGCCTTCTCTAAAATGAAATTTTCCTCAAATTGGTTGGCAAAAGTTGATTCCCTGCTTGTCAAAGGATGCAACTCCTATTGAGGGGGTCATAACACTCTTGATTATAGCTGGCTGACGATCACGACATACGAAAGTGCAGCTTGACTATCTTGTCATCTGAGCCCCATCGACATACAACACGATCCTCTGCCAACCCGACCTAAATGCCCTCCAGGCTGTGGTTTCAACCTACCACTTATTGGTGAGGTTCCCACAAGAGTGTAAAGTGGCATCTAAAGAAAGAACAACTTAAGAAAACAAGCCAAATAGAGTTTCAACAAGAGTACAAACTAGTGAAAATTAGGGATGCAAACTACTTGGGCTGACTCAAATCCAAGCTCATTTTGATTCAACTATCACCGAATTTGAGTCAAAAGCTCAAACAGCCAAATATTCGGCTCAAAAGCTTGCAAACCTAATTTACTATATTATTTTTACTAATTTTATATTTTATTTATAATATATATTATCAACTTGAGTAAATTATTAAAGCCTAATTGAGATTAGGAATAAATTGTACTTGCATCCAAAAGTTTGAAAAACCTATACTTATCCTTTTGAGATTTTTTGTTATCAAGCATTTTAACTTATAATGTAAAAGAACACTAGGCAAATAATTAATCTTACGAGACCCATATACCATGTCAAAGAAAATTTTAAAAATAACCAAAATAATGTAAAGTGATATAACAACCAACCAAAGATATAATAAAATATGTGCATTGTCCTCTCCACCTAAGGACAATTTCAACTTTTCAGGTGAGATAAATAATTTCACTAATGTCATTAATTTAATTCAATGTAAGTATAGATTTTACAAATTATTAGATGTAAGTATAATAAATGTAAACCTCAAAAAAAAAATTTATGTTTTACTCTATTAATTTAGTATTTTAAAATTAATATTTATATTTCTTTAGTTTGATCTAACTTTTGACTTTTAAAAGTCAATAATGATTAAGGCTCAAATTCGAGCTAGAACTCAAACTCAAGCTCCAGTAAGACTTGGTTGATATTTGAGTTGATTTGAGTTAATCTTCAATATTGTTTCCTTTTTTAATCGAGTCAAGCTTAAGCTCAGATATTAAGGCTTGATCAATCTCAAGTTTGGAGCTTAAAAAATTTGAATCGAGTCGAGCTCGAGCCTCTAGCTACTTGATTTGTCTCAACTGCAATGATCTCTAGTAGTAACTAATAGATTTGTTTAAGTCCACTAGCTTATTGGACATGCCTGAACTTATATTATTTTGAATGGATATTAACTCATTTTTAAGTCTAATGAGCTCGAACGGATTTCAAATTTGATTCTGCCTATTAAAAAGGCTAAACTCGTGTATACATCGATCTGGTTCGAGCTCAGTTATTTATATAAATATATATTACATATAAGCTCTAAGCCCACCAACCTAAGTCCAATTTTGATTTTTTTTTTTTTTTGTGTAACTTAGTTTTGGTTTTGCTCTAAGTCCATGCTCCACAATCTAGCCCGATTTTGATTTTTTATTTTTATATAACTTGAGCCCTACTTTGATTAAGGAAGGAGGCAATGGCAGCTAAGGTTATTGCTAGTCTCCTCCTCTCGTCTCCTGTTCTCTTTTAGCTATAGTACCCTTCGCTTTCTCTCCACCATCATCTCCTCTACCTCCTCCCACTCTCCTAAAACTTCTCCTTTCCCCCACTCATTCTCTACCTCAACGACTTTCGTGGTTGGTTAGGCTTCCACTGTTATGTCCCGCTACTCCTGCACATCAATGCCCTCTTCCTCCACTAGTTCATGCTCATTGTCGTCTTCGTTGCTGGTTAGGCTTTTGTCGTGCTTCCTCTATGATGTCTCTTGCCCTTCGATGCCAACGTCCTCTTCCTCCCCCAATTCATGCTTTCCATCATCATTACTGACGAGGCCGACCGTATCGTCCCTCTCATCTTCTCTACCGAATCCACCCTCGCCATTCTCTACAAATGGGATATCAACATGGATCTCATCGAGATCGACACCGATCAACATACCCTATGCCATGCTCCACCTCAGCAGCATCCTCTTCAGCCATGACTAACACACCACTATCGAAAATCATGGCATCTACCATGCCCTTTGCCAAGATCAAGGGCCCCTCTTTCTAGCCCCATGGTTAGCACGAGGTCCTCTCCCCCAAGCTGCTCCCCATCATTGGATTTTGAATAGGAATAAGAAATCAAGAAGCTTGAAGCTCGATAAGTAGCATGCTTGAGCCTAGGAAGTTGGCCTAAATGGTAGGCCAAGTCAATCCAAGCCTAACTAAATGATGTGATATCTTGGGCGAAGCTCGATCTGCTCGTTGAGAAAGTTTATTAAATAGATGCTGACGAAGAAAAGTGATTACACCTTAAGATACAAAATGACATATAACTTATTTATAAGATCCACAAATGGACTAAAGCGAAACCTTCTCCCAAATTTTTTTATTTATCTATTATACTGTAACATTACAAGATCTAATTAACTAAGACATGACACTAGCTCAAAAAAAATTGCATAGCAGGATGGATGCAAGCTTTTGCATTTCAACTCTATCTGATTCATGGTTCAAGGCTTCCAAGATGAATGTAAAGTATCCTACATTACTTGCTACTAAGGGTAGCAATTTATGACCCAATCTATCAATCCAATCTATAAACAATCCATTTTAAGCAGGTTAGGGTTTAATATAAATGAGTTTAGGTCATAAATGGATCAATCCATTTAGACCTATTTATTAAACAGGTTAAATTCATGTTTGGATTTTTGATATGATTATCTCATTTAATAATTGAGTCAGATTATAATCTGATCTATTTAATTTGTTTAAAATATATTCAGCTTATTTAAAATCTGATTAACCTATTTCTAATCTATTCAATCCAACTCGTTTAACCTATTAATTCGGTTTAGCTTGTTTAACCTTTTTAATCTAACTTGACCTGTTTAATAAATGAATTATATGGACCATGATAGGTTAATTATTTTTTATTTATACATATATTTAGTAAATATGTCAGGTTCATATTTGAGTTTTTGACCTATTTAATAAGCAATCAGATTTGCTACCTGATAAAATCGGGCATCACCACCTCTTCGTGTGCATTAATCCATGCCAAATGTTGCTATCGGATAATCAATATTCAGAGTTTTTGCTCTGGCGGAATGGCACCTTGATATTCTCAGCAATTTTAGAGCTACTATTAGCTTAACCCATTTGCCGGATGTAATTGGAGCACGCATCGTAGTGCATGAGTTGTTACTTTCATTTGATGAGTTATAGACTGTCTTCTTTGCTAGGTGTATCAAAACATTCTAAACCAATAGTTAAACCAAAACCAAAATCCTCTAGAGTGTGCAAATGACATCGGAAAGTTCTGTACAGCCCTCACTAGCCATTATTAAAAGATGGACGGCCATCAAATAATATACACCGTTTATGATGTAATCCATCCTTGCGGAAGTTCTACCCATCTTCTAATAGCAACCATCGAAAGCTGTACTGCATTTGCTCATTTAATTTCAATACATGGAATTTGGAGTGGAGGCAGCGGCAATATATAGCTCCAAGCACTCATGTTTTATTTATTTATCTTTTTTTTGTTCCCTGGAAGAAAGTGAGGTCCCTGATTTACTAGTTGGCGTCAACTGCCTTAAGGAGGTAGTCAACAAATTCCCTTACATACTTGTCATCAAGCTCTTGATCAGCAAATAGAGTTGCCATCTCTCTCGTCTTTGTTCTCAACTCCTCCCCTTGGCCAGAAACCATCGCCACATCCAAAGCCTTCACGATCCCATCCCTAGTGAAGGAACCATCATCCTGTCGCTCCACCTCGACTGCAATGCCCTTCTCCACTAACAACCTGGCGTTAAGACTCTGATCAACCATACACGGCAGGACAACCAATGTATGCCCATGGCGAAGAGTCTCTATAATAGATCCCCATCCAGAGTGAAACAGAGATCCTCCTACGGAAGGATGGGCCAAGATCTCAAGCTGAGGAGCCCAACCAAAGCACAGAGTCCCACGGCTCTTCGTCCGGTCTATGAACCCTGCTGGAAGCGCCTCTTCATCACTGCCATTGCACCAAGAAGGCCTCCGTAGGACCCACAAGAAAGGCACGTTGGCGAGCTCGAGGCCATGGGCCAGCTCATGGAGTTCACGTCTCTCCATCTTGTACTCGCTTCCAAAGCTGACGAACACTACCGACTTCGGGGTCTGGGAGTCGAGCCACCTGAATACCCGGGCCCACCTATCGTCCCCCTCTTCGCCGCCGGCCGCCGGTGGGGACGGTAAGATCAGGCCGACGGGGATCACTGGCTTCCGGTATAGCCTTCGGACAATTTCCAGATAATCGCCCTCATACTCGGGGCAGGTCCGGATGGCGACGGCGGTGCATGACTCAACGACCAAACGGAACCGGTCGATATCGGTGATTCCCGAAGAATTCATGGTGAAGGCGGCCGAGTAGAACACCTCCGCCTCCCGGCGGCGGAACGCCACAGTCGAGCCGGAGGGGAGCCAGTCGGGCGGCGACGTCAGGCTCTCCGGAGTCGGACGGAGCTTCCTCCGGCCGTCCTCCGTCAACGCCTCCGGCGGGCCGAAGAAGGCGAGGGTGGTGGCCGAGTAGACGGAGAAGAAGATGCTCTGCACGCCCATGTCTCGCGCGGCGGCGGCGGCCCAGTACTGGAGGAAGTCGTGGATGACGTAGTCGGGCGATTCCTCGGCGAGGAATTTCTTACGGAGTTCTGGAGGAGTCGTACGCGATCTTCAGGAGCGGGACCTCGTCGGTGGGGAGGTCGACGGTGGCCTCGGCTTGGTCGGGGAGGCCGTCGACGCGGGGCAAGGGGAGCTGGATGAAGGTGATGAGCGAGGTTAGGTGGGGGGGTATTTTGGGAAGGCGTTGGATGTTTCGAGGGGTGGAGAGGAAGGAGACGCGGAGGCCGGCGGTAGCCAAAGCGACGGCGAGGTGGAGGAAAGGGATCATGTGGCCGAAGGCCAGCCATGGGAGCATGGCTATGTGGAGGCGCTCTTCTACCATCCCTATTGGTGTCTTCGGGCTCCGAGAAGAGTTTTGCGGGTCGCACGCCGTAATGATGGCGGGGCGCTAAAAAGACGACCTCGCGGGGTCAAATTATTTGTGGGCGCCCACTGGTGCGAACCCTTGGCAAAGTTAATGGTGATGGCTGGGCCCTGCCGCCGGATACGACGAGCATGGTCAAGCCAACGGGCAAACACCCACCCATTTTTTTATTTAACCCGTGCCACACGGGGAGATTTAAATTAAAAAAATCTATCATGAATACTAAAATCCAAAACTGCAACGGTCACATCCACCTGCAACCAGATAAAATATGTTAAATAATTTAAAAATATATATTTTTTATAATATTAAATATAATATTTTGATAAATTAATTAATTTACAACTTTTTTTTAATGTCCACCGTCCATATCCTTTTCATTCCGGCCGGTAATTTTTTAAAAAAATTAAAATATTATTCAACTGAAAATAAGTGATGCTGCCAGTGATTTCCTTACGAAAACAATATAAAATGGTATATATACGTATACTCATCTATATTATAAAATTAAAATAAAAAATAAAAATAAAATATCTTGATCAGTGGGTTATTTTTTTTTTGAAAAAGTTGCATCTCAAAAAATTTATTATAAATTTATTTTTTTAAAATTAAAATAATAAATTTTTACTGAAATTGAGACGAAGAAGGATCATTGTGGTCAATTGTGTTGTTATTAAACTGGTATCATTGCAAAGCTCCATATTTTGATTATATTTTATAATAATATTATCGATACATTTTTTTTAATTTTAATTCATGATATGGAACACCATTAAATTTTAAAGAGTTTAAAAATTTTATTGGATAAGAATATTTTTGATAGAGGTATTTGTTGATATTTGCAAATTATATCGAAGCTCAAAAAAAATTTTCTCATCACTGGGGATGCTCCTCGATTGCAGCCGAGGTCATTCTCTTCTTCACATTATCCCGCGAAGCCTCTTAGTTCCTTAGTCCTCATTCCTACAAAAAAATTGAGATAAAAATAGTAAAACAGACAGCAAGAATGGTGAAGGCTAAAAAAGAATGGATAAAACTAAAAAGATCAGCATTCATCTCATGGGTTGATCTTGCTAAGGCTGATATCGTACAAAGTCAACTCAGATAGTAGCTCCTTCGGTACAAGAATCTTCTACCTAAGTAGAGTCTTCACATCCCAACACTCGGTGTCCCCTAGCGATGGGGCTCAAATCATCAGATTTTGAGATCAACCCCACGAGATAAAACCCCAATCCTCCTCGAAAGAAGAAACAAAGAAAAATCTTTCCTTTCACGCATGGACAGAGAGAGTATCTTGGATCAGGCAATGTCCTTCTAAAGTGAGAGATACCACCAATCCTACTCTGTGGGACATCTTTAAAAGTAAAAAAAAATTGGAAGAGCAGGATGGAATGTCAGACTCTGATCAAAAAGTAGTAGGTAGTGATGTCCACAATAAACCGCCATGAGTTAGATACAACCAAGCTTGGAACGATATCAAGAGAGTGAAAAAGATGGATAAAAAATGGATGAAGGGACAATCTCAGGCCGGTCCTAAGGGTCTCTTCATAGAGACCGAGTCGACATCACGATGGATCGCAAATTGTACCACTCAAGCTTGGGATCTCCAGTTGATACTTGAATGGGATTCAGAACTAAGCTCAGATCAGTTTTAAGTCCTCAAGGCCGAGTACAGACTGGAAGTACTTGGGGCCAAAGGCCTCTTTGTCTCTAACCTCCGGCTCCTCAAAATCATATTCCGAGGAGAAGAGTGCCTCTCAGCTGTAAGATGGATTCTAGTCGATGGACTAGCTCCTGACCGAGTCGAGAGTACTACTCATCTTGAGATCGTTTTCAAAAAATAGTTTTCAAAAACAAAGAAAAAAAAAGAAAGCAAAATAAAAGATTGGGCTAATCCGAAGTAGGACTAACCTTAGGTCACTAGTCGAAACTTGTCGCCGAAAGTTCGCTGAAGCTCGTCAAGATATGCCAGAAAGCCGTTGAGCTTTCGTTGAAAATCACCAGAGTCTAGCGATAGAGAAAGAAAGTAGGGTTGAATGAGGTGGACCATTAGTTATATATAGTAGGGACAGCTTAGATTCGATGACAGCCCCAACTTGATCGATCGATGCTCGACACGTGTCAACTCAGATTGGCTGAGCTAAATTTATATGGATCCCTACCACCACATCCGAGGTGTGTGACGATTGATTTCAACCAATTAACCTCTGCCACATTGCCACGCATTAATGAGTAAGATAGGCACGGAGTCGAGATAATTGCCATTTCGTTCAATACTTTCTACTCTCTTTATTCAATCTACTAGTAGATTGAACTAAAAAGTGGGAGGTATCTGATTTGAGAAAGTTTACATTGGTGATGTTCGATACTATCCGAATTTTAGCTATGTGCCAATCTAATTGGATCGGATCATGTCGAGCCGAGATAAGATGCTGAGATTTACGTTGACAGTTACTGACCGAGTAGTTGCCTTATCTATCATATATTTCACATACGCTACAGATTAAATACATAATAGGAGGCATCCAGATAATCTCTTAGGCTAAACTCTCTCACTCTTTGTCATTATTCTCTAATGATTGGTTTGACTTGATTTGATTTGTAGGTTCTCTATCACTTGGTATAGAATCGAGCTTCAGCCATCTCAAATCTGTCCATTCTATAATGCCAGGTTCGTTGCTAATAGCAACAATAACATATGTTATGAAAGAGGGGAAAGATATTAAATTCTTGATACGGTGCATAAAAAGGGATGGAGGAAAAAGAATTAAATATTGAGAGGGATGATTACAGCCTCTCACACTTATGACGTACGCTACAGCTCATCCCACATCAGCCATTACACATCTGGGCAATTATTGGGGCTGGGCAATTATTGCATAGCCCCGCTCCCTAACTCGTGGCGCCTCACATATGGTTAAAACTTATTAAGAAGGATGGTTACAACCTGACACACTTATTTGAGTTATGAAGTACATTGCGGAATGGTTACAATTTATTGTCATTGATAGTTATTACATATATATATATATATATATATATATCCAATAATTACAGTGTACCCGTACTTTTTGGGCAATGCTTCATGCGCATACTTCTATACATGCAGTATCCGAAAGACCTCTATGCGTGCCAATTTCTCTCTACTTTGCATTGGTCATACTCTCGTATCTATACTACAAAATTCGAGCTGCCTCGGTCATCAAAAGGTCTTTCACTAAATTCCGGCAAACTTTGATATTTCTCTTTTTATCCGCCTGTTGGATTTTCCATTCTAAATCGATCTTTGCATCCCACAAGCCAATCAATCATAATTCATCGATCAATCTATTACGATCTTTTTTCGATTGGGATAATCAGTCTGGAGCCGACTAGGTGCTCCATCTGGATGCGACCGGTAGATACGAGAAATAGTATATCCTCACCGGAGAAGGTGCACACAGTCAAAACCGAAGGCGAGAGCGAGGGATTACTGGTGAATAGTAATGGTGGTCTCCACTTGACGCCGGAAGAGAGAGATCCGTAAAAAAAATTCCATCAGAGGTGGCTCCGACGAAGATCCTCCGATGCTCAAGTCAGCAAGATGACTCAACATAGTGAAAAAAGCAGCAGAGTTTTGGCACTATGTTGGCCAATATATCTGGAGGGATCCCCGCTTATCTCTATTAATTATAGAAGGAGCAAAGTAGATGATGAGAGGACAGATAATCATGTCAATCATATCTTATCAGCTATATGGCACCGCATGGGCATCTAGCTCTGACAGCGGTGTGTCTTCTGTTCGGCGTGTAGGTGGCCATAGCGGCGGGTCTTATCATGCGTGCGGTATATTAATGGCTTCATAACATCCCATCATGGCATGCAACCAGTCGGTCCGAATATGGCGTCTGAGGGTGTGACCTGATATGGCTGTCGGGATGACATGATGGCCACGTCTGTCGTTCGACTGTTCGGCTGATGCCCGTGTCAAAAAGTCGGTTGGAGCCCATTGAGTGGTGCGACTCAGTCATCAATTTAGGTAGTCGATAAAGCATCGAGAAAGAAGTCGGCCTTCTGATGACTTCTGATGAGGTCGGTCTCAACCTCCCGATGAAGTTGGCCTCGACCTCCCGATGAAGTCGCCTCCGGATGCCTTCTGATGAGGTTGGTCTCGCCTCCTAGATGAAGTTAGCCTCCGGATGACTTCTAATGAAGTCGGCCTCAGCCTCCTGATGAAGTCGACCTCGCCTCTTGATGAAGTTGGCCTCCAGATGACTTCTGTAAATGTCGGCCTCTTTGTGAGGTCGGGCTCTGGATGACTTCGTGAGGTTGGTCTTCTTGTGAGGTCGGCTTCCTCATGATGATGTCAGCCTCCGGATGATTCATGAGACTGCCTCCTCATGATGATGTCGGCCTTAGGATGACTTCGTAAGATTGGTCTCCTTGTGAAGTCGGCCTCCTCGTGATGATGTCGGCCTTCTCGTGAGGTCGTTCTCCAGATGACTTCGTGAGGTTGGCCTCCTTGTGAGGTCGGCCTCCTCGTGATGATATCGGTCTTTTTGTGAGGTCGATCTCTGGATGACTTTGTGAAGTCGGCTAAGCGATGAGGATCTATTCTAATACTTGCTCTCCAACTCCCAAGTCCGATTGCGTAGCTTTAATCGGGCAAAAGAAGTTCATCATTGCATTGATCCGAATCGCTTTTTCCGACTTGTCCTCCTTTCTAACTTATTTGTTTGCATGCTTTTCTTCTTCGCTTGCTTGCTTATCTTTCTGTAAAAATGAAAGTAATGAAGTCTGCAAGACTAAGTAGTCGGTTAGGAAGCTGCAAACCAAATAGAACATAACCGAACATATAGATTTGAGAAAAACTTTCTAAGTCATGTAGTCGATTTTTGCAGGTGAACTTGGTCGATTGAAGTCATAGTTATAGATTGTTCGCCATAGATTGTTCCATTGAACCGAACATAGTCGTCGTTTGGAGGAATTTTTCGAATCATTGATTCGTCATTTGGAGGGAGACCTTGATGACCTCCTGAGGTCGGGGTCAGGTTAATCCCGGCCTCATGAGGTCAGATCCAGCTCCTTTCCGAGGTGGAGGTATTGTCTCCTCTGGGAGCCCATCGGGATGAACCTTGTGCGGCATGGATCCCTAGGGTTTTGTCCTATTAGCTCAATGGCAGGTCATCATGCTTTCGGACACCTCGTGTGGAAGATAGCATGGGGTGGACCTATGGCCCTTGAACCCGCACAGTCTCACATGAGGTATTGTCTCCTCTAGGAGCCCATCGAGACGTAGCTCATGCGGCGTGGGTCTCTCAAGGTTTTATCAAGGTGGCTTAGGAAACGGACGAGACGAACCGCATGCGGTCCCATTCCTGTATGAGAAATTATCCACTTTGACACCATGGGTCTAGCCGCATGTGGGGTTGTAGCCGCCAGCATAGGCGTAGGCCTCGTGTGTCTCACGGCTTTGTTTTGTCTAGGCCTCGTGTGCAATCTGGCGCTGCAGCCCTTGAGCCTTAGCAGGTGCTCTTATTGTTGATGCACCCATCCATGTTCAACTAGGTGCTGTGGCCCCTTTGGGGGTGCACTCGTGGTTGACGGACCCATCCCGGCTTCGTCAATCGGGTGTCAGCCGACTAACGCTTCGTCAGGTACTAACCGACGAGGGAATGGTTATCTTATAGATTTTTCGAGTCATGTGCCTCCTGGAGTCTCAGCGCTTAGCCATTTTATAAGGACCTCCATATAAGGTGGACTTTCTTAGATTTTTCTCCTTGGATTTGTCAGTCTTGTCAGAGTTTTTTCTCGAATTTTCTCCTCAATTTTCGAATGATGTCGACTTTCAGATGATTTGATGAGGTCAGCCTCCAGATGAAGTCAGCCTTCAGATAATCTGATAAGGTTAGCCTCCAAAGGAGTCCACGTCGGCCTCCTTGTGAGGTCCGCCTTCTCGTGGAGCTCATCGAGGAGAAGGAGACTAGCAATCACCGAAGTCAATATGTGGAGCGCATCGGGAGTCAAGATGTAGTGACCGTCGGATGCGTCGAGAACTTGTTTGATGGAATCGTTGAGTCGAACAATGGGTCGGAGATCAGGTCCGACGATCATGCCGAGAAGGCACATTTTGCGGTGCGATCTCCTCTAGCCGGTGCTGCTGCTGCTAGAGACCGTGGACACCTCCATCAGATTTTTCATCTATTGCACAAGAGTAGCGAACTACTGGTGGTCTACTGTCATCAGTGGTCATGAAGCGCTCGGCTCTCCGTGATTCGTCGGAGGCATGCCACGCCGCAATGAGCGTTAAGCAGAGCTTGCGGAGGCATTTTGTGCTTTCATATTGGCCATGGAGATTCTTGAGAGAGATTTTTTTTCTGCTCGATTGCCCCCCTACCTGGTGCGCCAAACTGTTGCGGTCTTTCTCCGATTGGGGTAGTCAGCCTGGAGCTGACTAGGTGCTACGCCTGAATACAGATCGACGGGATGTCGAGAGATGGTGTGCCATCATCGGAGAAGGTGCACATAGTCAAAGTCGAAGGCGAGAGTGAGTGGTTGCCGGTGAACGATGGTAGTGGTCTCCACTCGACATCAGAAGAGTGAGATCTGCAAAAGAAGTCCCACTGAGGTGACTCCGACAAAGACTCTCCGATGCTCAAGTCAGCGAGGTGACTCAATATAGTGAAAAGAGCAGTAGAGTTTTGGCACTATGTTGGCCAACATACTGGAGGGATCTCCCGCTTACCTCTATTTATAGAGGGAGCAAAGTGGATGATGAGAGGATAGGTGATCATGTCAATCATGTTCTGTAAGTCGTATGGTGCCGCATGGGCGTCTGGCTCTAATAGCGGGTGTGTCTTCTATTCGGTGCACGGGTGGCCATGGCGACGGGCCTTATCACGTGTGCGGCATATTAATGACCTCCTAACATCCCATCATGGCGCGCAACCAGCTGGTCAAGATATGACGTTTGAGCGACGTGACCTGATGTGGCCTGTCAGGATTGCATGATAGCCACGCCTGTCGTTTGGCTGTTCGACTGACTCTGTATTAGGAAGTCGATTAAAGAAGCCCATTGAGTGGTGCGACCCAATCGTCAGTTTCGGTAGTCGGTAAGACACCGAAAAAGAAGTTGGCCTTCTGATGACTTCTGATGAGGTCGGTCTCGATCTTCTAATGAAGTTGGGCTCGATCTCTCGATAAAATCAGCCTTCAAATAACTTCTGATGAGGTCGGTCTCGACCTCCTGATGAAGTCGGCCTCGGTCTCCTGATGATTTCTAATGAGGTCAGCCTTGGATGACTTTGATGAGGTTGGTTTCGGTCTCTTAATGAAGTCGGCCTCGACCTCTTAATGAAGTCAGCCTTCGAACGACTTCTAATGAGGTCGGCCTTCTTATGATGATATCGGTCTCCGGATGATTTCGTAAAGTTAGTCTCTTTATGAGGTCGGTCTTCTCGTGATGATGTCGGTCTTCAAATGATCTCTTGAGGTTGGCCTCCTTGTGAGTCGGTCTCTTTGTGACTTCGTAAGGTTAATTTTTTTTGAGATCGACCTCTGCATGACGATGCCGGTCTCCTTATGAGAACAGTAATGGCTTTGCGAGGTCGGCTAAGCGACAGATACCTACCCAACACAACCAACTCAACCAGTATCTCTCGCTCAAATGGAGGCGCTTTGTTGAGCTATCTTTTGGCGGCAATGTATACCATCACGTGATACACAGACCTAATTGTCTCGGATGAATAGGATGTGTTGGGCGCAATCCCAATCTGGAACGGAATCTGAACTTGAAAAAGGAAATTGGTGAGAAGTTGATTTAATGTTTTATCTTTGTTGTACGATTGATTTAGTACCTTATCTGAACTTGCCCGACAAACTCTTGTTCCACGGCTTAGAAAATAGACCATGTTCGGTACGATGGACGCGGAAATGTTAACGTCAAAGCCTGTAAATGTTATGAGCACTGGTCTTACCATTCACATGCATTGAGTTTTTATTTTTATTTTTATTTTAAGTCGGGACGCGAAGCCCTACTCCGTAAGGATTCCTTTCCTGTTTTTGTGCGTCTCTTGCACATTCTAGCAGCACCGAGACAAAAGAACAAAAAGTGGATTGTTTTCTCACGTAACAAAAGAGGCTGAGGGTATTCTACCACTAAAAAGAAAAATAAAAAATAAAAAAGCTGAGGGGGCACATATCAGTCTTTTGAAAAAGAAAAAAAAATAATTTTTAAATTTTTTTTAGAGCAATCCCATCCTCTTTTCTTCTCGTTTTCATCCTTAATAGTTGTGCGCGCTAACATGCGCTGGAAAATACTATGCCGCCCAAGGCTGCTATGTTTCGCGCGAAAGAAAGATGGACTTTGCTGGGGTATCCGATATTTTAATTTTTTATTTTTATTTATTTTTTATCATCAAATTAAATAAAATTCTTTAGATCTCAATGATTGAAGTATTTTGTGCATGATTGATGTAATAAATATTTTAAATATAAAAATTATTTTATATCATAATTAAATTTTTTTTTAAAAAAAATTTTATCGAGGGCTATTAAGATGGAGAAGTCATGGGTAGAGCAGTAGTGACGTAGAGAAGCCGCAAGTTAGAAAAAATTATGGACATGCAGGCAGGGTGTGCAGAAGCCACCGATGCTAAGGGATGAGGAAACCGCAAGCGTTGGAGATGGGATCCGGAAGGGAAGGTGATGGGGTGCAGAATCCATTGGCATCTGGGTGGGGGGAGGGGCGCATAAGCACCAATGCAGAGGAGCAAAAACATAGGCGGGGCGGTTGGAGGGGGGCACCACCACGTGGGGGGTGTGGTGGTGGAACCACGGGCACCGAGGGTAGAGGAACCACGGCAAGGGGGAGGAGGCACGAGGGCGAAGGAGCCACGGATAGACCAGGAGGGGAGTCGGGAGCTATGGGTGGTGCTGGAGAAACGGTGCGGAGAAGCTGCAGGTAGAAGAAAAAAAAAAATAATATATTATTTTTTAAAAAATAAATATATAAAATAAATCTGAGCAGGTCAGACGCCTGTCCGATCTGATAGTCCCGACCCATGATTTGGACGGACTTGGATATGAAGAATTCACATGAGGCCCGGCCCGAGGCTTGAGAGGCCCGCTTATTTTTGTGGTCGGAGTTAGGAATCTATACAAATACTTAGCCTGGCTCGGTCTGATAATCTATCTTGGTCTAATTATTTATTTTTAACTCTTTGCATATAATTGTTAGTCTTAATCTTTGAATTTAAATTTTTATTAATTATATAAAAATTATTCATATTTTACTTTGTTTATCCATATGATTTTTCATATAGGATCTTTACTATTTGAGAAAGAGAAATTAGGCGGACCTCTTGGACGTGGTTGGACAGCCCATCTATCATTCAGACTGGACTTAAGTAGCAAAAATAAGCCCGATGATTGGATCGGATCATATCTAAATTGAGGAGAAATCTACTAATATCTTAGCAAAATCCGATCCGAGTTCGTCTAAGCCTGCCCATTACTCGATCTAATATAAAAATAATAATATAAAATATTTTAAATATTATTTATAATAAAATGTTATAAAAAAAAATATTATAGCAAAATTGAAGAAAGATTCTCCTTCCTTCGTGGGAATCTATGTTGGATAGCCTAATGCGCATATCTGAGAGTACTCCAAACTCCATTGCTCGTCTGCCTGCGTTGATCTCAAAACGACAAATGGGTGATCCAGTAGTGGACTAATGCAAAGGAAGATGAACCCTTTGTTCCTCCACATTCTCTCCATCTTGCACCATTTTCCAGCTGTTGGACAAAATGGAGTGAACAAATAAGTTGTATATGGTGGCAAGATTTTGATTTTTTTTTTTTTTTGGGTAGAATTCAAGATCTTGATGTTTAACATATAGAAAACATTCTTAATGCATAAGTACTTCTTACCAATGCATTTACATACTTATGTAGCCAATTTCTGCTACATGAATTATGCCTGATCATGTGTGATTGTACATCTTAAAGTCTGATTGCACGTTCGTACATGCTTGAAAGATTGCAACGGGCTTTCATATTCAAAAGTGCATGAAAGATTGCAATGGTCTTTCATGTGAAAGATCTAACTCAATCGTAGGATTTGTAAAAAAAAAAAAAAAAAAAAAAAAAGAACAAATGCTCGATTTGATTACATATCATGCCTTGTTAGCATGCATTTTTTTTGAGGCATACTGATACATATATTTTTTTTTTTCCAGTAGAAAGATACATATTATGTTGATCATTATCTGAGACCGATGTAAACGGATATATCAATGAAGATCTTGGTTGAGACAGACCTTGTTGAGTACATACATGAAGAAGTCGGCGTGTCAGATATTGAGAGGACTAATGCAAACTCATTTGGAAAATTGCGATACTAGGGCACCACTCTAGTTCGTCGATCCCCTTGATCCATTCACTTGATGCTTGTTGAATGGTCCAACATCCTCAGGATACTTACCCCATGTATTGCATCAATCTTTAAACGCTACGACAGCACCAAATTAGGTGAGAAATAAAGCGGTGATCACTAGCAAGATTCAATGCTTAATATAATTTTAATACTACATATTTACCTTCACAAAATCACTATTCACACACAACACGCACAAACATAGAAACATGCACACATCCTTCAAATCATTATCTTTCTAGTGAATCCTTCTTAATAAGTTTTTGACTAACAGCATTAATAACTAACCTTGTCAAATGTCAAATATAGAACGATTATATCATCCTTTTCCATTAATATATCTAAAGAATATAACATTCAATTTACATTGTAAAGATATATTTTGCATAATTTTTTTGAATTATTGACATGAAAGGATAATAAGGTCAACAATCTAACAAGAAGGGTGTAAATGCAAAAATCTGATGATTATATGACTTTAAAATATATAATATATAAAAAATTATATTTAGAAGCGTATATATGTAATAATGTTGTAAGTGCATGCTTGATGGCATCACACATGGAGATTGATGGCTGTTACTCATCGCACGGATGATGTATCAAATGGTTGGATAAAACAAGGGAAACAGCCCACCTTCGAGATGAGCAATAATAAGTCGCCAACCCAATCATGTATAGGGAGAGTGGGCGGCTGGATTTGCAGCAGCTAGTTGGAAGGTGGAAACAAGGAAGAAGCCAATCTTACAACAACACGGCTCCTATATTCGCTAGTTCATAAATAATTAGGAGCCGACATGAGGAAGACGGCAATTTAAAGTGAACATGGGCGAAGTTAATGTCGCATTGCAGCGTCCGGTTGGAAAATGGAAACGACGGAAACATCAATTTTACCTGGACACGGCTCCTAATTTCACTAGCAAACAAATAATGAGAAGCCAAGAGGAGCAAGATGGCAATTTAACGGGAACACACCAGGCACTGACGTCACATTACGGCATCTAATTGGAATATGGAAACGAAGAAGACGGCAATTTTACGTGAACAAGGCTCCTACGTTCACTAGTTATGAATAATTAGAACCCTACTTCAAGCTCGAGAGATCAATGACAAAAGAAATTATGGCAACCATGTCCCTTAGAGAAAAAGAAAAATTATCACGCTCCAAACTCGACACCCAGGTTAGATACGTGATACAGCCGTATGAATTCTAGAGCAATACCCTAGAGATTATACAAAATCTATAGTAAAAATATTTTCAAAATAACTAAATAAATACCAATTGTTGGTGCGAGATTCTGCAGAACACCAGGATGCTGGAGTGTATGGCGAGGTGAGATCTCTTGGAATGTGACATGCAAAAAAGTTAGGACCGGAAGTTGCTCTAGTGGAGACCCTCCAATACTCAAGTTAGAACTCTCGTTCAACAGATGGAGGAGTATGAGAGGCAGAGTAATGACGTATCTTTTTTAAGATTCCTTTTTAGCCTACTTTTATGGACGAAGGCAGTTGCTTTAGTTAGTAAGTTGGTTGGGACGATTTCGTCCGGCTATTGCACAATTTGGATGTAGTGGCGGAACTATCGCTCGAGATTCTTGGGATATGGCGGTCATGATTGTCTTATCAGCCTTGTGACAGTTGTTGCCTAGTTGGCATTGAATTTCGAATTGGTGTGCTCACTAGCGTCAGTGAGCCGAGGACTGATGCCGTCATCAATGGAGAAGTCCAGAGCTGGGATCTATTCAATAATGCAAAGTTGGTTGGCTAGGTGCGATCGACTGACGATCATCTTCTGATCGGACTGAGCTAGCCATTCGAACGTGCAGTCAACTCGTCAGTCTGGTCTATAGGAATCGACCAACAAGGAGATATCAGTAGCCGTGTGCAAGAGTTACCGAGCGATAGTTGATAGATTTTCATCTGCTCAGGATGCGAAGTATTGATTGAATGAATGTCGAGGATCAGTCGGCATTAGAGCAATAATGGTTATGGCTGACTAGGTATCGGTGAGGGCTTTGGCAGGCGGGCTTACTAGGTTTGGATATCCTGGGCCTTGAACTTCTTTATATCATCGGCCCATGCGAAGTTTCTCCTAACACATGCCTCCTACTCTCAAGTCCGAGCTTTGGTTGGGCGAAGAGAGTATACCTACTTTCTCAATACGAAGATATGAAAAGACCTTTTAGTTGATAGGATGTGTGCGACTTTTGGGATGAAAATGAGGCAGCGCTGCCAAACCATCATTACAAAATTAAATGAGCGTCTTTTTAGAATTCATTTTTGAAGTATGGCTCAATTTTATCCAACTGGCAACTGCAGTTGATCGAATAGAAAGATGCCATGTGCGCCATGTGCCACAGGTTGTTGGCAGGAGATGATGCAATACCTGACAATTATCTTTCCTTGGCTATAAATAGGAAAAGGATCTATTCTGGCCCCTTCGATTGTTTCTAGGTCCTTCCATTCTCCTTCTCTTTTCTCTACTCTTTTTGTTGGAGTTGCTACTGTGTAAGACTCATCCTTCTTCAGATTTGTCTTTGCTACGGTCTTCTTGGAACAAGAGACTCTTCTTTTTGTTTGTGTTGCAGTCTTTTGAAGTTGCTTTTGAAGGTGTTCTCTCGTTGCTTCATTTCTCTGTCCCTTTTTCTTCATTCTTAGATGGATTTTTTTTGGCATCCTTTTTTTGCCTATCCGCCTTCTCTTTTTTTCTTTCTTTCTTTTTTTTTTGGACGGTGCTCGAGGTACCATTTTCTTGTAAATATTTTTAATGAAAGACTAAGTTATTTTCCTTATGCATCATTCGCGTGTCATTATTGATCGATGATTATTTTTTCATTAGGCCGATCACAAGCTGTCTTATTTTAAAGCCGATCAGAGGCTCTTTTAGTCGGGCTAAACAAAGACCATTTTTGATTTAAAGTCAATCAAAAACTCGATCCTTCAATCGGGCCAAATAAAGATCATTTTTGATTTAAAACCGATCAAAAGCTCCTTCAGTCAGATCAATCAAAGATCATTTTTGATTTAAAATTGATCAAAGGCTTCTTTAGTCAGACCGATCAAAGATCATTTTTAATTTAAAGCCGATCAAAGGCTCCTTCAATTAGATCGATCAAAGATCGTTTTTGATTTAAAGCCCATCACAATTCTTCAATCGGGCCAATCAATGATCATTTTTGATTTAAAGCCGATCAAAGGCTCCTTTAGTCAATGAGGGTCGTAGGCTGATGAGCAGACAAAAATTATTCTCTTAGAGAGTAAGGGTCTTATTAATATTGTGTGATAAATCATTGATAATATACGCGGAGATTTTTCGAATTTCATGGTTGGAAGAGTGGGGTTCCATCTAGTTCTTCAACTGGTAGATTTTCAGCTTGATGATTTCATCCACCTGATATGGACCTCCCAGTTTGGGGCTAGCTTACCATGTTTCTCAGATTAAAAAACTTCTGCTCTGCACAAGACTAAGTCATCAACCCTAAAGATCTTGTTCTGAACTTTGGAGTTATAGTATCGAGCAATCTTGTGTTGGTAAGCTGTCATTCGGACATGCGCTCTTTTTCGGACTTCTTCAAGTAGGTCTATGTCAGTATGTAGCCTCTCTGAGTTGATCTACTCATTATATTCTCAACTCATATTGATGGGGCCCCAATCTTAATAGGGATTACTGCTTCCATTCTGAAGGCCGAACTGAAAGAAATTTCTCCTGTTAGAACTCTTGATGTTATCCGATACATCCAAAGCACATGGTGGAGTTCCTCGGCCCAAGATCTTTTGGCTTTATCTATCTTGTCTTCAGTCCCTGTAGAATTGTCCAATTTGTTACCTTGGCTTCTCCGTTAGCTTGAGGGTGAGCTACAGATGTGAGATCTCATGTTCTGCATAGAATTCATCGAACTTAGCTCCTACGAACTGGTGCCCGTTGTCAGTGATCAGTATTCTAGATAGACCGAAATGGCATATGATTGATTTTTAGATAAAATTTGTCGTCCTTGCTTACATGATGCGGGTCAGTGATTTGACTTCTACGCACTTAGTAAAGTAGTGAACAGCATCGAGCAAGAACTTACGTTGACTCAAGGCCAGTGAAAAAAGGTTGAGGATATCCATCCCTCATTGTGCGAAAGGTCAGGGGGCACAAATGGGGGTGATCGGCATTACGGATAGTCGTTGTATGTTAGAGTTTCTCTGGCACTTGTCACACCACATAACATAATTCTTGAAATCCTTTTGCATATTTGGCTAATAGTATTCCTACAGAAGGAGCTTGTAAGCCAGTGCTCTCTTTCCAATATGACTCTCACAAATTTCTTTATGCACCTTTCTAAGTGCATAGTTGGCCTCGAATGGTCATAGGCATTTGAGGAGGGACAGTGAATAGGACCTCTTGTACAGCTTCCTTTCAATGAAGAAGACATCTGGATGATTGATATTTTATCTTTCGAGCCTCCTTCCGATCGACAGGTAGCACTCCATCTTTAAGGTAGCTAACCAATGGATCAATCCAGGAGGGTTTCTCATCCACCTGCATTATGGTCGTCAGCTCTCCAATGCTTGGTCGGTCCATCACTTCGAAAAAAGCTTTATGGGGCAACTCGGGTGGTGCCAACATCGCTAGCTTAGACAACAAGTCGGTCCTAGAGTTCTCAGATCTGGGTATCTATTTGATTTCAAATTTACTAAATATGGATGCCAGGTCTCTAATCTTCTGGAGGTATTTTATCACATTCTCCCCTCGGGCCTCATAATTATCCTGAATATGTCTGATGACCAGCTGGGGGTCACTACAAGCCTTCAAATTTCGTATCCCCAATTCTCTAGCTATTCGGAGCCCTGCAGCTAAGGTTTCATATTCGATCTCATTATTTATTGTTGAAAACTTGAAGCACAAGGCATACTCGGCTAATGTCCTCTCTGGATCCGAAAGGATCAGTCCTGCTCTGGATCCTGTAGAGTTGGATAAGCCATCCATGTACATCACCCAAGAATCAATATTAGTTTCTGGAGGGCCCTCATCGGTTGGGATATGTGGCTCGGCTTCTTCTTACTTAGCTGGTTCATCTGGAATGGTGCATTTGGCTATAAAATCGGCCAAGACCTGAGCTTTAATGAATGGTCAAGCCCGATACTAAATGTCAAACTCAGAAAGCTCAACCATCCATTTTGCCATTCATCCGTACGTGTCTGGCCGATAGAGGATACTTTTTATAGGTTAGTCTGTTAGGAGAACGATGGTGTGAGCTTGAAAGTAAGGTCGGAGCTTTCGAGCCACAACAAAGAGAGCATAAGCTAATTTCTTCAATTTCGAGTATCGAGTCTCCGTATCCCTTAGGGTTTGGTTGATATAGTAGATTGACTTTTGAATTTTACTCCGCTCTTGTACCAGTACTGCACTTATTGTGACAGACGAAACCACAAGATATAAAAATAATTCTTCATCAAGATTAGGCTTACCAAGCAGTAGAGCAGAACCAAGGTAGTCTTTGAGGTCTGCAAAAACTTTCTGACACTCCTCGATCCATTAAAAATTTTTTGGTTGCTTCAGGATTTGAAAAAAAGGCAGGTACCATTCAATCGATCTTAAGATGAATCAATTTAAAATGGTGATCCTTCCCATGAGATGCTGCACCTCCTTGATCGTCCTTGGGGGAGCCATCTCCTACACAGCTCTGATCTTCTTTGGATTGACCTCTTTTTCCTGACTAGATACCATGAAGCCTAAGAATTTTTCAGAAGTCACTCCAAAAGCACACTTGGTTGGATTTAGTTTCATTTTGTACTTCCCCAGGGGTAGCAAAGACTTCTCCGAAGTTGTCGATATGAATTTTTGAGGACTTACTTTTGACAAGCATGTCATCCATATATATCTCCATATTTCGCCCAATCTAGTCCTTGAAGACTTTGTTTATGAAGTGCTAATAAGTTGCACCTATATTTTTCAGACCGAAGGGCATGAACCTGTAGCAGAAGAGACCACGATCAGTGATAAAAGATATTTTTTTGTCATCTTCAGGCACCATCCAGATTTGGTTATTACCAGAGAAGGCATCCATGAAGGTTAGAAGTTCATGACCCGAGGTGGCATCGATCAGCTGATCAATCCTCGACAGGGAATAGCTATCCTTTGGGCAGACTTTGTTTAGGTCGATGAAATCGATGCAGATTCACCATTTTTATTCGCTTTCTTCACCATGACCATATTTGCTATCCACTTCAGATAAGTCATCTCCTTAATGAAGCCCTCCTAGAATAGCTTGTACACCTCCTCAACTATCATCTTTTGCTGCTCAGGTGCAAAACTTCCCTTCTTTTACTTGAAGGAATGGTGATTTAAGCTCACATTCAATCGATGCATGATCACTAAGGGATCGATTCCCGGCATGTCCACTAGTATCCATATGAAGACATCTGCATTTTTCTACAAAAAGAAGATTAGTTGGTCTTTTATTACCTAATCCAGATTCGACCCGATCTCGATCGTGTGCTCTTGGTTTTCATTTGCCAAGGGAATTGAAATAAAATCCTCGACTGGTTCTTTTCGTTCCTCGACCAGCTCATCGCGGATGTCTAATCCTTCAATCGAGTATGACTCGACAGGACGGGCTCCTTGAAGAGCAATATTGTAGCAATGACGTGCCAAGTCTTAATCTCCACGGACTTCTCCGACTCTGTACGCTGTTAAAAATTTCATCTTCAGATGGTATATGGAGACGACGGCTCAGAGTGCATTCAGGCTTGATCGACCGAAGATGGTGTTGTAAGCTAAGGGTGCTCGGATAATCAGGAAGTCAACTTGGACAATGGACTGAATGGAAAATTAGCCAACTTTCATAGGTAGCGTGATGACTCCTTCCATGAGGATGGTATCTTTGATAAATCCAACAAGTGGGGAGTCCATCCTACCCAGCCCATTAGCAAGTATCCTTATCTTTGAGAAGGCATCGTAAAATAAGACATCGACGGAGCTTTCATTATCAATTAGGATACAACGTATATCGTAGTTTGTGATATTTAAATTTACAACCACCATATCATTATATGAGGACTGAATTTTTTGGACATCTTCCTCGGTAAAAGTGATTAATTCTCCAGTTCTCCATTTTTTCACTGCTTCTTCATCTCCACTGGGTTCTCCACTATGATGCACCCCAGTGATTGTGTTTATTATGCTGATTGGATGTTGATCTTTTGACAATCTTGCCTACTATGGTTGCTCTGCTGGTCGAGGGGATCTCTATCGTTCTTTCCACTGCTCCCTTCTTCATCGGATGAATCGATCGAGACGACCACACCTGATGAAATCCTCGATCTCATCCTGGAGTTGTATACACTCCTTCGTGTCATAACTGTGGTCTCGATGGTACCGACAGTACTTGTTTGAATTTCTCTGATCAGGATATGTCTGTAGCCTCCTCGCCTTCGGGAGCTATCCTCTGATTTTCATCAGCACCTAAGTCTTTGGAGCATTTAATGGGGTGTAATTATGTATCTCCTAGGCAGTGAGGTACACCGATCCCTCCTCTGAAGGTTTTTAGGTCAATGGTTTCAAGGAGAGATCCCATTTTTTAGCTTCTGAGATGGGGACCTGAAGTGCTGTCAAATTTTTTCCTCCCACCTCGAAGAGCGCTCCTTATTTTGCTTTCCCCTCATGACAAAACTAATGGGGGCTTCATCCTTGATAAAGATCTCCTCCATATGGGCATACTTCTCCATCCGAACCAACATATTGAGGTAGTCCTGAGGATAGGTCTTCATCAATGACCTCTTGAGGTCACTCTTCTGGAGTCTGCTCTGTTAGAAAACCGCTACGGTTTCATACGTGTAGTTAAAAAAAATTTTTAGACATTAAGCAGTGAAAATAAATAAATTAAAATATTTTTTAATTTATTCACATACCAGATCTGATTTGAAAATCATAGCAAGGATCTTGACACGAACATGCAACATGATCTAAAACCTGAAAAAGAAAATAAATGGTTAGCAAAATCAATTGGAGATCAGATCTCCATACCTTGGATCCTGTGGATGTTTCAGATTCTGATCGTAGCTGCGCACGCATCTGATCTCTGCTGGTATCCATACGGAGATGTCTAATCGAAGCATCGAGATCATCAATATGCTAATACCTTGAAGATCTCGCTCCTCAACCTTGGATTTAGATCTCTTCTTCTAGATCTTGACGAAAGAGATCACTATGCGAACTCTTTCATGTAGATCCGATGGGATCTGAACTAGATCACCATGAAGAGAAAAAAAATCTTTCTTCTTCTCTTCTTCTCTCTCTTTTTCTTTTTTAGATCTGATCACCATCAGATCTGGGCATTAGATGAAGTGGAGAAGGGAGGAAGAGGCATTGGGAAGAAGAGATGCGGTAAGAAAAAAGACCCTCCTCTTATCTCATGCACACCACCTCTCTTCTTTTATTTTTTTTATCACACCAACCAACAAATATCTCATGCCCAAACCCTTCTTAATGCCCAAGAGATCTAATCTCTTTAAATCATAGGCATTCAAATCCAAATCAATGGATAGAAGGGCTTTGAGATAAGGGAAGAAAGAAAAGGAATGGTCTCACGCACACAATTAGCGCATGCCCTCCTTCTTCAATTTTTTTTGTCATACAAAAAAAAATCTTTCATACCCCAATTAGATATATTTTTATCCTATTTTGAATAATATTCAAATAAAAAAATTTGAAAGAAAAAGAAATCCAGATAAGGTGGGGCGCCCCCTCTCCTTCACGCACCAAGAAGAAAAAGGCACGAGAAAAGCATCACCCCTCTTGCCTTCTTGGCATGAAATCTAGAGAGAGAGTCTCAAAAAATCTGAGCTCTCTAAGTCATGGTTCAACTAGTTCAAATTGGATCTTAATCGGGTTAAAATTAAGATCGAATCGAGTTGAATTCAAAAAGTTGTCAAGCCTGATCCAATTATGCTTGAAATCCAAATCTGATTTGGATAATTGAATCCAATTAATATTAAATTAAATTAAATATAATTAAATTAAATTTGATTTAAATTAATTAAGATTTAATCTATAATTTAATCAATCTCAATAAAATTATAATATTTATAATTAAGTTCCTGCGCTAATAATTAGCAGCTACCAAAACTGTAACGTTTATAAATTAGCAGTTTCTAAAATTCAAACTATCAATCTGATTGATAATTCAAATATGATCTAAGTCATTGATCAGGCCATGCTTCTTTTGTGTGTGACTCCTAAAATTCTATTCTGTCTGATTGTGAGGCATACCATGATCTCCATCACAGTATCATCGAAACTCTTTTCAATGGGCTGAAACGATTCCAACTCACCTAAATAAAGATCGTGGATCCGAAAAGAATCCTAGTAAGTTCTCACGATCCATCAGTGACGTTTAGCAGCATGTAGTGGCAATCCAGTAGAACAAAAAAATGAATCCCTAGGTACAGTTATCGTGTGATACACTCTCTATCGTGAGTCCCGACTTGACAGAGGTCATGGAGAACTCGTCAAACCTCATCATCAGTCATAAGCTAGATTGACTCGACTCGAGTTCATCTGTGAATCCGTGAAAATTTTTTTTCAGTATTCACACTTACTCTGATCAGAAATTTTCTGAACTCAGTCTTACGAATCGCATAGGACTTCTCCTTTTCTACCAAGATCGATAGATTCCATCTAGGTGCATCCTACTTCAAGCAACGAACTTAAACCTACAATAGCCAACATACACAACAAAGATTCGAATGGCTAGGGACTAAAGAAATGTGTAGTCAAACTAAGTAGCCTCGCTGCGAATAGCCAACACACCGTAGATCAAAGGACCCATCACACCACTATAGCATCGAGAAAACCACTACGAATAAGTAGACATCCAAGTGATTTCTCATGTTGGTCACGCTCAGTGCAAGTTATTCTCTAACAATCACCTACACTCTTATCCCAGTGTCTCTACACCACAAATTCGAGACTTATCTATCCTAAAGGGAGGTGATCTGTGCACCAATCTTGAATGAATTGATCACTGTCCTCCATGACAATCCTTCAATCGAGAGTATTTAAAATTAACCACTAATGATGTATGTCTCAAATTCTCAACACCTTGAGAATATACAAAATCATCTTTGTTAATTTTTAAAACAAATCATAGACACAAAAGACATGATTGATTATAAAGACTGCCCATCAAGTACAAAATATATCCCAGAGAAAAGTATGTATCAGCCAAGATTAACTTTTAGGACATACATCTAACAAAGTCCCACTTGTACTAAAGCCAATTTGCCATATACCTGAGCCCATCTTCTGAAGATAGCCTTCGGTGTTTAGTTGGATAAGTGACTCGGGCCTACCACTATTATGTAGAGTCTACTCTCTATACCTCCAAATATTTCTACTTGAGGTAATTGCGTATATCCCTATTCTATGTGCATGGACTTCTGGTGAGACCTTGGCTCCTTAGTAATGGCTATGGACTATTATCTTTGTAGTACAATGTCATAGCATCTAATAGTATGACATCAAGTTTTACAACTATCATAAGAACCAGAATACATCCTGCACATTTATAGCATATTCAGCTTTCATTGATCAATTATCTAGAACCCTTCCAACATACCAAACCAACAAAACTCAAGAATACATACTGATGTAGATATTCTACCATCAGCATCAGTGTATCCTCCTACTCTTAGCTCTAATCCTTCTTCAAAGACGAAGAATGATCCTTTAGTACTTCTCAAGTACTCAAGAATATTTTTCACAGTCATCCAATACTCCCAGCCTAGATTTGACTAATATCTTCTCATGACTTTCACAGTAAGATATACCAAATCTAGTACATAGCATGGTATATATCTATGTCCAAGAGGATAACGGATCCCTCTTAAAGGTTTCAATGCTGAACCCTTTCAGCACATCTTCTATGTACTTGTCTGTGAAAATCAAATATCCTTTTAAGATCTATCTCTATAGACCTTTTATTTTTGAAATGTTTAATCTAGGTCTTTGAAAAAGAAAATTCTATATGTAACCACATCATAACTAATATCAGTATGAGACCCTCCCACTGACCTTCATGTAACTAATGATTCCTCATATCACGTCGTTGTAGGATTTTTGAGATCATCCCTATGTTCCTAATCTCCCTCAAGAAATACTCTCTTAATCCTTTATAAGAATACCAAGTACCTTTCTAAAGGATGGAAGATCTTACTAGATCTACGAGATTGAGGATATACTACATATACTGGCTCATCTTAAATAGGTTGTACAGGTCCTGTGACTCGTTGTGAGTTCATCCTTTCACTATTTTCAAGAAAATAGTATGATTGCTCACAATCAATTATGAACTACTAGGAAGAGAAAGTGACATCCCAAATCTTTTGGATACTCCATAAATGAGCTCTCACAGACCTATCCTCTAACCTATCTACCATATCATATCTCATATGGTGTGGTGAAACCAACTTTAGAAAAAACTAATTGAAATTTTAAAAATTAAATTTTGTTCCTAATGAAATAATAATTAAATTAGTGATGTTCATGATGGATCGGACCATATTTCAAATAGTGCCATTGCACCTCACAGATATCCCATTGAGCTGAGCTGTACAAGGAAATTCCATCATGAAATTATGCTATTCTCTTTAAATAACTGATAAATTCTCTATTTGGTATTATATCCTCGATATAATCGAAGTACCTTTAAAATTTTTTTGATTTATCTTTTTCTACTTTACATCTAAATTTTTTGAATATTTCAAAATCTTTCAGATTTATATCTCACATACATACCGATACCATGACTGCTCATCGATAAAAATGATGTAGTGATAACCTCCTAGTCTGGCTCATCAAATAGGCCATGTACATCATATGTGTACTAAGATAAGTATCTCAGTAGTCCTATTCTTTTAACCCATAAAGGATAGCTTGATCATTAATCCTTAAAGAGATGATTCACATACTAGATATGACTAAATATTCAATGAACCCAAAGATCTATTTTTTTCAGTCGGTAAATCATTTTTTTCATACATGTCCTAGCCAAAAGAACCATCTTATACTCCACATTATTTAGTTCTGAATTTCTCAGACCCAATGGCATTCACTATTTGCTCAAATAAGTTTATAAATGCATCACCATGCAAATGATAATGAATTAAATCCAAATGGTAATCATCGAGATTAGGTGCCTATGGTCTAGAGTAACTTTTACACTATTGCCGACTCAAAAGAGTCACTTCACCTTCTCTCAGTCCTTTTCTTTCCTTAGACCCTATATTAAAATACGTAATATGCACTAGAGTCTAGTGAAAAAGAAAAATTATAAGATCAATTTTGGGCAATTCGACATACCCGAAGGTATGTAAATGTTTCTTTAAGTTTTTAGGTATGTACCTCTGAACTTTTCAAGATTCCTTAGTTACCAGCTTATTGATCAATTCAGTTAAGATACTATAATATTTATTCATATAATAGTTTTATAAACTATCCGTATGAATTAGAGATTGTAGGATTAAATCTATTAGCAATTTCTTATGCATAGTCATGTCGAGCTATCCAAGCTCTTCAATATCCTTGATCATCGATCATGGACAAACTGCCCATCATGATCTCATGCACTATGCGACTCTGATCATCTCATAATTATTGCAGATGAATCAGCATATCTTTGACAGTCTACATATCTTTATGCATATATTGAATTTCATCAACTATAAAATTCAATTTATAGCATCTAACCTAATTGTCAATATCCAACTATTTATCAAGTATAGCTCGTTGACTATGGATGGGACAAGCTAATGATATTGGATTAATCTGTCAAGACATGACTTAATTTTAAAAGCTAAGACTATTCTTAGATTTCTGAGCCAGAATATGTAATTAATTTCAGTTAAGTGGTTGATATCTAGGATTCGAGCTAGAGGGTTAGAAGCTGAAGAATTGATCATAGAGAGTAAAGTTTTAATTAGATGATTATACTTATAATAGTTTATTCTAAAATTTTAAAAATAAATAAAAGACTCTCACTAATTTTTTGAGTCTCTCACACTCCTCGGGTGGAGAAACGAAAATCCTAATGCTATAAGTAATTCTAGTGGATGCTGCGATCCCACTGATGTACGGCACCTCATCTAATAGTTATTGATGACATGTATACCAATGCATGGATAACTCTTTATCCAAATACTTCTCCAAGTATGTTGCAGCGATTTGATCTCTAAATCCTGTGGCCTCACCTAAAATTATTGACATATTTCTTAGTTAAGTCCGACCCATCATTCACCAGCGAGTGCAAAGCCATCATTGGATCTTTCACCTAACAGTTATTGGGTCCAACCTCATCTTTACCCTAGGACATCTAATACCAATAAAGTGGTTGTGCCTTTCCGATGCAACCGAACCACTGTAACTAGCCGAGAACGATCAATATTGAAAAATGCACCTGCATCTCTATAACGATGGAAGACCAGTAGACTTAATATGTAGTGAGGAGATTTAGGTTCAGATCTCTTCTAATTAATCATATATATCTGATGTAATGACTAATCTAATTTGGATCAGCACATTTCATGTCTGACCAACCTAGTCGGTATGGGTGAACTCGAGTCAATAAGTAATCTAATACAAAATATAATCTTCCAAAATGGTCAGATAAGTAAAGATGAGTGGGGGTCCCCCTGTTACTTTTCTTAGATACAACGAATTGGTCAGGTTAGACTACGGAACCAATTAAAGAACCACCATCTAATACTTGCTTAGACACCAAATTGATTGATTAGAATTAATTAGGTTAATCTATAGACTCGGGTTTGAACCGCTGAGCCAAATTCGATCTTGACTTAATCAATTCACATCATATGTGAATCAATTAGCAACTGTCAAAACTGTAATACTTAAAATTATCATATACACTAATTGATCGAATTTGGCTCAGCAGTTCGAGCCGAGTCTATAGTTTAACCTACTTTGTTCAACCCATATCCGAAGCCCATGTTTTATGTATTGAAATTTAATCTTAAATTTATAATTTTAGATCTTATAATTTTAAATCTTAATTCTTAATTAAGTGCATTATATACATAATTTAAGTTTAGATCTCGAAATAATTTTTAATCTAAACTATTTTATTATATCTCATACAATAAGATCGTCTGTAAAATCGAGTCGATTCATCCTGGTACACGAATCGACTTGTCACAATGAGTGGACACAACATTGAGACAAACAAAAATCTATAGACTTAGCCTGTACAATTGAGTCAGCTCATCAGTAAATGAGCTGACCTACCAGGGTCTTGAGTTGACTCCAACAAAAATGAGTCAACTCACCAAGCACTCGAGTCGATCCAATTGAAAATCGAATCGACTCCATAGGTATACCAGTTATAGTTTCATATTTTCATGCAAATAGAGCCTAAAATTTTGGATCTAGAGTGCTGTAGAAATTAAGTTTTAGATCGTGTATCAAAACACTATATCAAATATAATATTTTAGCAATTTAAAATACATAAAAATATATGTATAATCTGATTTAAATCTAAAATATGTATCATATATAAATTTTTCGTTTGCTGTTCATCTTCATGAGAAACATCATAGTCGACACCCTACACGTCATAAGAGAGAACCTATCGAATGGACAAGAGAGAGACTTTAATCCCTTCATCATCTTATGACGGACGGTCATGGTGATTATTCTAATTCGATTACTAAACTACTAAGAGTTTAATCCAACATATCATATATATAATCAATTAAAAAATTAGATCTAATTATCTTTTATATATCAAATATATGAACAATAACTATGAATCTATGCATGTAAGAAAAATTTCAGCAATCATACTAGATCTAAATTAAATCTTAATTGATATATTCAGATCTAAAATTAATTTCAGATCTGAATAACTCCTAATTTATTTTAGATCTGAAATAATTTCAGATCTAAAATAATTCTAGAATCATATTATAGTATGTAGAAAATTTAGATCTAACCTTAATTAATGTTCTACATCATTCTATGATGATGTTTAGTATAATAGGATTATACCAGGGCAACCTTATTTTAGAATGAGTAGATCATCAAACTAACCTTCAGATCTGATTTCTACAAATCAGATTTCAGATCTGAGAGATTTTTATGTTTGTATTAGAACCTATGCTCTAATACCACTGTTAGAAAATCGCTACAATTTCGTACGTGTAGTTCAAAAAATTTTTTAGACACTAAGCAATAAAAATAAATAAATTAAAATATTTTTTAATTTATTCATGTATCAGATCTAATCTAAAAATCATAGCAAGAATCTTGACACGAACATGCAACCATGATCTAAAATTTGAAAAAGAAAACAAACGGTTAGCAAAATCAATCGAAGAACAGATCTTCATACCTTGGATCCTGTGATATTCTGAATTTTGATCGTAGCCGCGCACGCACCCGACCTCTGCTGGTATCCACATGGAGATATCTGATCAGAGTATCGAGATCACCGATGTGCTAGTATCTTACAGATCTCACTCTTCAATCTTAGATCTAGATCTCTTCTTCTAGATCTTGATGAAGGAGATCGCTGTGTAAACTCTTTCGCACAGATCCGATGAGATTTGAACCAGATCATGATGAAGAGAAGAAGAATATTCTTCTTCTATTTTTCTCTCTCTTTTTCTCTTCTTAGATCTGATCACCATCAGATCTGGGTGTTGGATGAAGTGGAGAAGGGAGGAAGAGGTGTTGGGAAGAAGAGATGCTGTAAGAAAGAAGACCCTCCTCATCCTCTTATCTCACGCATGCCACCTCTCTTCTTTTATGTTTTTGTCACACCAACCAATAAATATCTCATGCCCAAATCCTTCTTAATGCCCAAGAGATCTAATCTCTTTAAATCATAGGCATTCAAATCCAAATCAATGGATAGAAGGGCTTTGAGATAAGGGAAGAAAGAAAAGGAATGGTCTCACGCACACAATTAGCGCACGCCCTCCTTCTCCAATTTTTTTTTGTCGCACAAAAAAAAATCTTCTACACCCTAATCAGATATATTTTTATCTTATTTTGAATCATATTCAAATAGAAAAAAATTTGAAAAAAAAAGAAACCCAGATAAAGTGGTCTCCTTCACGCGCGTAAGAAGAAAAAGGCACAAGAAAAGCATCACCCCTCTTCCCTTCTTGGTGTAAAATCTGGAGAGAGAGTCTCAGGGAACCTGGGCTCTCTGAGTTATGGTTCAACTGGTTCAAGTTGGATCTTAATCGGATTCAAATCGAGTCGAATTCGAAAAGCTATCATGCTCATCATCGTGGATATCGTGACCGATTGGTCTAGGTCATGAACTTTCAGAATGGCCCCATTAAAATGGCTGACAAAAGCTCAGATCGACTCATCCTCCTGCTTTACATTATAGAGATAGTCGGACCATTTTTGTTAATGTCGGCTACTAACAAAATGATCGACGAAAGATCGACTTAGCTGCTCAAAGGAATGGATCAGACTGACTTCAAACTGAAATACCAATGTCTGACCACCCCCTTTAAAGTTGAGGGGAAAGTCTGGCAAAAGATAACATCAATGGCTCCATAGAAGAGCATCACCACCTTGAAGATCTCAAGATGATCAATGGGATCGGCAATCCTATCTTATCTTTCCAATTGTGGAGCCTTGAAGTGCGGAGAAAGCGGCTCCCGCATGATCCTCGAATCAAAAGGTGGGTCGTTATTAAATCCATCATAAGATGTCAAGGAACTATTGCGAATCGCATCGATCCACTGATCGATTTTTTGAAGCCATCACTCAAGTACAGCATCTCGGGCGATACAGGCCTCAGAGTGCTGGGAGGATCGCAGACCAAGGGTTGAATCATGCCTTGATCGGAGACTCGGAGATCTCCACCTTCTTGGTCCTAGAGTTCTAAGGCGGCTCTGATGGGTTTGTCTTCTCTTCGAACTTTGCAGAGGGGCCCATGATTGCTCTGATGGTGGTAGCTGTGAAGCCGGATTCGATGGTGGTGCCGCTAAATGAGGTGCAGGGACTGCCTGATTAGGTTACGGTGCTACTTGCGGGGGTGCAAGAGCTGCCTAAATCATCTAGACAATGGCCGTCAGATTCTAGACCTGCTGAAAGAGCAGATTGAATTGGTCCACTATAACCAATGCCGGTTGAGAAGGTGGGAGAGTTTTCGCTATCAATAGCTATACCCGATTGTCAACCTGGTTGTTAGCTTGATTGTTAACCTATCTCCCCATCGATCAAGAGGCAGTGATGTTGGTATGGTGGGATGAAACTCTCTTTGGTGGTATGGTTTTATTATTTTTGATCTGCGCTCCTCCGAATGAGATCGAAAAGTCCTTCCTTTAGCACCAATCTATTGGTGTGAGATTCCATAAGAGCCGTCTCCAAAGATGTGATCTACAAAAAAGTTTTGGCTGGAGGTTGCACCAATGGGGTCCCTCCGATGCTCAAGTTAGAACTCTCAACAGATGGAACGTGAGAGGTAGAGTAATGAAATACCTTTTTTAGGATCCCCTTTGGGCCTCCTTTAATGGATGGAGAAAGTTGCTTTGGTTGGTAAGTTGGGTGGCACAATCCTGTCTGGCTATGGCACAATTTACGTATAGTGGTAGAACTATTACTCGAGATTCTTGACATATGGCAGTTGTGGTTGCCTTATCAGTCTTGTGACAATTATGTCTGGCTGGCGTTGAATTTCAAATTAGTGTGCTCACTGGCGTCATTGAGCCGAGGACTGATATCGTCATCGGATGGAGAAGTCCAGAGCTGAGATTTGTTCAGTAGTGCAAAGTTGGTCAGCTGGGTGTGATCGACTGAAGACCGTCTTCTAATCGGACTGAGCTAGCCATTCAGATGTGCTGTCGACTCATCAGCCTGGCTTACGAGAATCGACCGACGAGGAGATATCGACGGTCTTGTGCGAGAGATGCCGAATGACAGTCGATGGATTTTCATCTGCTCAAGATGTAAAATACTGATTGAACGAATGTCAAGGACCAGTCGACGTCAAAGCGACAATGGTTATGGCCAACTAGGGGTCGGTGAGGGTCTTGGCAAGCAGGCTTACTAGGTTTGGATATCCTGGGCCCTGGGCTTTTTTATATCATTGGCCCATGCGAAGTTTCCCCCAACCTTAGTCATGTCAACCAAGTTGATCCATCAAAATAAATAACCAACTTGCTCAATTATAAATATTCAAATATCCAATGGTATCAGAAAATTTAACTAAGCACTAAGAGTTCTAATATTTGACTTCTCATCCAACCCATCCAAACTAAGCTTCCAGAGTCTCTGCAAAATATATATATATATATATAGGGGTATGAGTTTTTCCAGCTCAGTAAGAATCACCTTACATCTATATCAGAATAATATATATATTAAAAATATATCAATAAGCATATCAAGATAAAATCATGAAATCTCATAATACATATCTGAAATAACTCAAATGCTAACATAAAAATGCATCAAACACATAATCAAGAAATAGATCATCACATGCCAATAGGTAAGATCTTTTATTCAATATAAGTCTCTTTGATCTTAATACCTGTTTCCTCTTTTCCATAATTTTAATTTGATAATCTTTAATTTTCTAACTTTGGACTAATCAGGATCATGCGATGATCTTTATTCAGATCAAATTTTCATGATCTTTCTTGAATCAAATTCTCATATTCTTTCTCAGATCAAATTTTTCATGATCTTTTTCGAATCATATTCACACGCATAAGCCTATAGGGGCTGTTCCACATGACGATGCTAGTCTAAACTATATCTTTTCTATTCGATCATTATATGTTGATTTTATTAAATTAATTTCAGCTTACAATTTGATCAAGATAAGTAGATTATATCCATATAATCACATCATCAATCACTGATATACATATGTAGTTGACACATAATATACTTATACTGAAAGATCATACAAGAAATAATAGTATATCATACATGATAAATCCATCGTCACGAATCCAACAATACAAACCAATGATACAATCCAATGATAAGAAATAGTATATATAATGGTGATTATATATAGAGATTCTTATCTTAATCAATGATAAACTAAACTCACTAAATTATGATCGGAGAGTTTAGATCTTACTCGATGTCCTCTTATTCGACCGATTACTCTCCTACATTATTCAGTTTAATATTACAAAATAAATCAAAAAATTCAATTAAATACCTAGAACCCTCTATTGGGGTTCATCAGGGTCCGCACCTTAGTCTCACAATTTTTTTTCTTTCCTAATTTCTCATAGTTCATCTAAGAAAAAATAATTAACTAATTAATTAATTAATTAATTAAATTTTTTATTTAATTAATATAGACCAAAGAAGAGAGAGAAGAGCCTTCTCTTTTCCTCTTTCTTCTCTTCAACAGAGGGTTTGCTCCCCATTCTTCCTCTTCCATGCATGGCCATGGAAGATCATGCCGGCTATCCATGATGGTTCCCGATGGTAGTGAAGACACGGCTCCAACGCCGGCACGCAATTGAAGCTGACAAGCTGTCGATTTAATCAAAACATGGCGGCTCCTATTTTCTTCTTGATTTCATCGATCGCCATTGGTAATAATAAAAAATATATATAAATAAAAAATATATTTACTTCTATTGGTTGATTGAATTTTATTGTGAGAGTAAGACATAAAGAATATCGAAACTTAGGATCATAATCACTAAGAATTATGACAAAGTGATATCAAATTTTAAATTTAAAATCACTAAAAACTGTAATATAAAATATCAGCTTTGTCATAATCCCTTATAACCATAATCTAAATTTCAACATTACTGATCCAATAGAACCAAATATATTTTTCATTTACATATCATACATAATCTTTTTATAAATTCAATACTTAAAAATATTTTTTTTTATATAATATATTTTTTTCTTAAGCTACATGCTAAATAACTTTCTTCTGGTACATCTAAAATTATAATAATCAAACAATTAACAGTAAAATTAAAAAAATCATCATAATCTTCTCCCACATCAACTTATCATCTAAATAACGATTAGACAAATATATCTAACAATACAACATATCTCATTTTAAATGCTACTTATTAAAATCTAAAAAATAACTCATCCAATTTTATTATACACATCGTATACCACTTATGCTTAAATTTTATCACAATACTTATTGATCTAAAATTTAAATTTTAAATCCTTTCTACCACTTCTATCGTATCGATCATAATTTTATACTCAAATGCCACTAAAGTCATAATTCCATGTAATCATATCCTAAACTTTAATATTATTTTATCATATCCTTAATAATTATAATTTTAAATTTTAATATCTTATATTATATTTTTTAATGATCTTAAACTTAAAGCTCTGATTAGTGATCATGACTTTAAATTTTAATATTCTTTGTATCCTACTCTCGTAATAAAATCCATCTACCAATTGAAACAAATATATTCTTATCCTAAAGAGATATCCGAGCCGAGTGCCGTGTTCAAGATGTGACAAAAACTAAAATATCTACCTCCTTCAAAATCAGAAGGAATTTTTTTCAGCCAGCTACCCGGCAATTCTGCAAGAAGAGTTATACAGTCCGTTTCAAATACGCATTGACTGCCCCTGCATAGAAATAGTCCATTCATATCTTGATAGTAACATTAAATATATAATACATTCCAATGCTCTCCTCTCTCTTAAAAGACTTCTAAATATACAGCATTTAAATAAACGCCCACAAGGCTTAAAAAGAGGGCCATGAGCAACAATTACAACAACGTAGCAGCCGGCCGATGGTCTTCAGGATTCCACGAGGATCCCTCCTGCCATCACCATAGGGGTAGAGAATTCCCTCATAATGTGTCATCGAATATCGTGGAGAGCACGAGCTCCTGCACAAATTCACTCCTCCTCGCTCTCTCTTCCTGATCTTTCTCAGATAAAGATGGTTCCACTCTGGTGGTACATCAAACGGTTAGTGAAATGAACAAAAAGGGGCCTAAAATAATTACAAAACACAGAGTAACATAATGATATGTGGACTAGGCAATGATGATAATCATATGTTTGCATAAATCAAGGCCATGACAACAAATCCCAAGCAGAAATAAGCAGGCAAAGGTGTGCAGGGCCGTGAAACTACAAACGAATTAAATGTTACTCCAATATAGTCTCTAAATCTAAACGTATTATGAAGTCTGCTGCTGACGAAAAATAGGCCAATATGGCTAAACAAGAAGATCCAACTCTGAATGTTCCAGAAAAGTAGACCATTTTGAAGGGTGAAGAAAGCGCCCAACAGATATCAGATTATCAGAAGAAAATTAGCAATCAAAAACTAAAGACAAGAAAGCACCCTCAGCCTTAGCGCAGCAAACCCCTGTTCAAGAAGCATGCCATCTCAGAACCACTTCATAACAATAACTTGGACACCAACAAGGCAAGATAGATAGATCTCAGCAAAGAAGCTGTTTTACCATAAATTATTCAGTTTGAAGAAAAACAAATTATTAAAATTTTCAAATAGACCAGATTACCCTATCACCTCTTTCTGGGAGCGGGAAGACTCAGCTAAGGTTCCATGTTCCCAGAAATCCTAGTCCCCTATTAGCAAGCAGACAGACATGGAAAACAAATTCATCTTCAACTTAATCATCCCCTACTTCCTAATGGAAGATGCAAAAATTATTTTAAAAATAATAAGGCTAATACAACCAAGCGATGATCCAAGTCACTCTCCCTACAAGCTTATGGACTAAATCATCTGCATGTTTGAATGGGTGAAATCAAAATTTATCTAAAAGAAACTCCAAGCCCCAAAACAAGAATAATCATCTAATTTACCCATGTTCCTTTCAAAACTCTTATGAACACTGTTAGTAAAAGTGCAGCACATGTCATGAAAAATGAGATTGTAATCCGGTTAAGGAAACTACAGATCAGATAATATCTGCCTGGATCCATTTCCATGTCCGAATTTATCCAGACATGGACACAAATTTCACATCTGACTAATATCCAGATCAGTATTTGTGTCTGTCAAAGAGTAATGAATACAGACATGGACACATGAAAAAACCGATCTCTGAGTATCCAATTCCATTTGCAATCTTTTATTGTTTGATAATTGTTTGCAACATTGATTTAGTCTCCTCATATTAACTTTTTCCATATAGCTACGTCTATGATTAGCTACGTCTATGATTTTGTGTACTGCATCATTAACAGTCAGCTTTTTAAGTGTGTAACTTAGAAGAATTATTAGGATCCACTAACATAGTACGTTGTTTGAGTGGGTACAGTTACATCTTTTTTCTTTTTTGCAAGATCACTTTTGTTTTAGAAAGATAATAAAAGTTAGGAAGCTTATATAGTTTAGTTAATAAAACAAAAAGAGACATTATTCTACCCAAGATTAACTAGCCAATAATACTTCCATTAATATCCATACTGTCAATATCAGATTCATATTCGTATCCATTAAAACAAATGTGGATGCAAATTTCAACATCCGATTAATAGTCATATCCATATTCATATTCGCCAAATAAAAATGGATACACATATTGATATTACTGATATTCAATCCATGTTCAGCCCCAGATTCTGTAGATTTAAATGTCAACCAGATATTCAACCATATCTCATTTGCAGTATGCAGATGATCCTGTATGTAAAGATCTTTAACAACACATGAGGATTCAAGATCTTATTTTTATGCCTTGAGTGTTTTGGGGGGAGCTGCTGGTTGACTCATCAAAATCTGAATGGATGAAAAAACTTATGTTTAAACGTATGCCATTATAAGAGGGAGTGGAGGATCCCTTGGACAATTTACCCAGTTAGAGAAGGCATTTAACTTTGCTTCTACATTTTGACTATAAGGTCGAGCATGTGTACAAAGAACCCAACAAAGTGGCAGATTGACTAGCAAATTTTGGCTGGGAGTCGTACAAGGATTCAAAATGGTCAACTGTGAATTATACCGAGCTGACTCAACTGTTGCATTTTCAATATCTCTGGTGTTTACTCACAGAGATGTAAAAAAGTTTTAACCATGGCTAGAGAAAAAAAAAAAAAAAAACTATGACATTTAACGCAAGGGGGAATAACCTGCTAACAAGCATCTCGGTCTTTCGTCCTGCCTTGGTAGACTTGAAAAAAATAATCAGAAATAGAAGCATTCATCAGGTTATGTGGCAGGAGGTTTTAATAAAAAGGGATAAAAAATAGAACTTAAGAATCATAGAAGATGACAAAGCATTTCAGGAAAGTAGCTGTAAAGACTAGCTATCATGACCAAGTATGTGGAAAAGCAGAGTATAGAGTAGGGGAAAAAGTCAGAATGGTAAACTAATTATGATACATCCGCAATTTGTAAAAATTATTTAAGAAGCAAAAAGGAAATGGAATGAGTGTCAACTTTGTAATGGGCAAGTAGAGTAGTAATAACGGTCCAAGACAATTGATATAATAGGAAAATAAGGATGTGGGATAGGTCTCAACTTTATAATGGGCAAGGGGAGGGGACTAATATAAAAGGTCCAGATACAGCTGAATAATTTCTTATGTAGATTACATAAATTGTCTGACCCAAAAACCAAAATCATGAAGTATTGGATGGAAGGGATATAGTGTACAACCAATTGCTTTTTAAAAGAAAAAAAAAAAGAAAAAAAAGACACAACAACAACTTGATATGCGATAAAACATAGGAAGCTACAAGGACTCCTCTTCTATTTGGCCAATAGATTATGGTGGACATAGGATAAAAGGATGACAGAATCTTAACTGCATGCTGAATGATGTCTATTCTAGCCAGTTGAAGAATGGACTATAAAATTTGAGAGTTTAGTTGTGCATCATGTTAGATCTTTTCAGAGGTTTACTATGGACAGGGGGACAATGCTGTGCTGAAATGTGGTGTTAACATCACGCACTTCTCTCTAGATATAATTGTCTGGACAGCCATACGAAAAAAGAATCTTAACTGCAGATGCACTTAATCAAGAGGATTAAATAATGACAATGCTATATGCTAAGTGGTTGAGAACGAGGCCTAATTTGCTCCATTCTGTGTACTTATTATCAATTCCTAACTTGAAAAGTTTAGGATAACTCGCAAATACCCTTTTTGCTCAATATAAGAGCCCATAGGTTTGGACTGTTTGGGGCAATTTCACCACGCAACTGGCAAGATTTCAATGAGAGCAAAACAAGCATCGCCAATAAGGTCAAGGAAGGTAGACTTAAATCTATGCTTCAATGTCTCTTGCTTGTCTGTCAACTGGGGAATCCATCATAAAAAGCTCTGAAGCCAAAGTGATTGGAAACCACCTTAGATTATTTGCAATCCATTTTCCAGAAAATGCTATTAGCCTCAAGGACTATTTTTTCATTTTCTACCATATTTTGATATCTTCAGGCTGCACGAAAGCTTCAAGTCCATTCAATCCCCTACTCACCTTTTAATCACCTCTAACTTCATCCATGTAAAGTGGTACTTTATAAAGAAATATTGTCCATGGTGGTGCCTTTTTGAGTCATATGCTCTCCTTTAAAATAGTTTCCTATCCATTTCTATTGTAGTTGGGCCTCTAAAAGTTGCTTATGTCTGCTTCCTTCAGTATTTCCCTTTAGTGTCTTTCGCTTAATTTACATAATAACCAACTTATGAACAAAATACTTTCCAACAAAATCATAAGTACAAATTAAGCTATGAATGCATGAAACCAGCATAGAAACCATAATTAACACAAAGACCACCTGAAACTGGATAGAAAGAGGAAAATTCCTAATTTAGAGACTACAAAAAGAAGCTAATTATGGGTAGGAAGTTCATCCAACAAGATTTCGCCTTCATAAAACCCATAAACAATGAGCTTTACCCCAATCTAAGGATTTGGTTTTATGAGTCCTACTGTAATTGCTCCTGTTAAGGATATCCTCAACGACACAACTGCTCCAATCCTTTCTTCAGCAATGATTCCACCCAGTTAACTTAGGTCCTCCATTCCCACTTTAAATGTTGGAGACATCTGATCACTTC
This sequence comes from Elaeis guineensis, assembly GCF_000442705.2. Lineage (NCBI taxonomy): Eukaryota > Viridiplantae > Streptophyta > Magnoliopsida > Arecales > Arecaceae > Elaeis > Elaeis guineensis. The sequence continues at coordinate 59,729,809 of NC_026006.2, read as the reverse complement.
TTACAAAGGACTTCTCATATCTTTTCATTGAATGCCCATGAAATTTCATTCAATTCTCACATCTTCAACCTCAAACATGAATTCTGATAACAAGTTACTCTTTGTTACATTAACAATCCTCCACCACAATACACAAGATGTCAAAATTATATATTATGACATTTTTCACCAACCTCCATCACCATAAACTTCATATGTATATGTGTCCCCTTTTTCACCATTACAAATTCATATCTTTTTGGATTATATTATATAAAAGCAAATACATAGACTCCTGAATACACAAATGCACTATCATAATCCTCCTCATTTCATAGGATCACTAACTGTAAAGTCTTCCTCTTATGTAGGTAACTGAAACAGCTCAATAGAAAATCATGCCTCCTCAGTTTGTGGAACTACAAAGCAGGTGACTGAGAAATACTAAGCAGAATTTCTGCAGTTGATTCAAATAATAAGTTGATGCCAACTTTTGCATATGGCCCTGTATTGCTATCTGGCCAGTACATACATAGAGTACAAAAGAGGGTACAGTTGCCATCTGAAAGGATAAAAAAAGGGTGTGAAAACACTTTAATCTTGGTACTAAGCATGTAGGTTCAGGCCTTGTACAGGGTGGTTCAAGTTTGTTAGGACCAGCACCTAAGAAACCATCCTGAGGGTGCCGCATTCTGGTTCTAGGCTAGTACAGCCAGGTACGCTTGAGATTTTACAATTGTGGGAGGCATTTTATGTCAACTAGACCTAGGACTTAGTATGTCGAAGTGCTCATTTTTCTTTCAATCATCAATAAAATCTCACTTCAGTAAAAGCTTGGAAGTTACATGAATTGTTAATTGAGATTCTTGAGTAGAATGTAAGAATAAGCTACAAAAATTATACAGACCCAAAACATATCCAAAAGGCTGATATAGTATAAATCTCACAGATCAACATCAATGCAATAACAAATAGGCAAATTAATAACCTATTCCTCACCTTACACACATATAACATAAATATAGATGCCAATGAGAAAACTCCAGACTACAATCTGTAGAAAATAGTTAAAACAACCAGTAGAACTCCTGGGACAGCCAACAACAATTAACAGTACTCCCGGTACAATAAAACAACCACACGAATATTAATATGATTAAATAAAAATAAGAAGTCTATACTAGTTGTCATGAACCCATGACAAATCCAGAGTAAAGAACAAGCAATAGTTAAATTATGCACCATATGCTCAAAACAATATTACAAGATTCTAAGTACATCATTCCAAATGCTGAGGCACAAAGTAAGAGATAGTAACCATAGCTATCAGTGTAAGTGCCCCAAAGCCATCCAGATAATTCCACAATCCCCATGTAACATCGACTAGCAATAGATTTATAATTAAAGTGATAACTAAAAAAATTATGGACCACCTTATCTTATGCCCCTGGAACTCCAAGACAAACCATTATATCTACTATCAGTAAATTTCTCAATTATGTTAATATTGGAGTGATGGCAGTTGACTGGAAAATACAGATGATAAGAGTTAAATTCTGGTTGACAGTTTGAGCCCTTCCTACCCCAAAGCTTCAACAATATCCTCTCAGAAAAATCATAAATCATGCTCTCGATAGTCCAAGCTTTAGAAGTGATAGTGATAGCCCACATCATGTGCTTCCAAAGTTGCCATCCCAAAAATTTGATCCCACTGCCCATGAACTATTGTGCATTACCTTACTTGACAGTTTGATAATCATGCAACCATTTGCTAGTCACATTTAACTTGAATGAGAAGTGATAAAATGGTATTCAACATAGCCAAGAGATTAAATGATGCATTTGAATATTTAGGTCATTAGTGCGTGGTCAGGCAAAATAATGCACCTTAATTGCATACAGATTGTAATCTACGTCAAGGAATAGCATGAGCAATTACAATTTTTCCTTCTATAATATGAAAAATTGCATGACAGTCACATAGTAGAGATAGAGAAGAGCATAAAGGATAATTTGAGGCCATCTTGAATCTTAAATTAAAATACCACAAGATATAATACCGTTTTGCAAAGGTTTATATGCATTTATTGACTCGATACTCCAACTAAAATTATAAAATCAATGATTCTGGTGAATAATATGCAATCTTGTCCTCCTAGATCTTAATTTTTATAATTAGTAAGCAACATCATGCACCATGTACTTATCTGGAATGCCAATTTTCTCTAGTACAAAGTGAGCAATACCTATTGTTGCGGTCATGGATCGAGGGGTCGGATAGCTCGGATGGTTGCCTTATGTCTCCGCACCTGCATACATGAGGTATTATCTGCTTTGGCCTCAGACACTGTCACACGGAGCCTCACGGTTTTGTCCTTTAAAAGATGCCTCACGCAAAGTTATTAAAGACGCACTTGAGGTGCAAGAGGCTCGAGGCAAGGGTCCCTGTGACTCTTACCCCTCAGGCAAGGCGAGGCGAGGTGGCTAAGGCACCGCCTAGGCGCTTGAGGCACGTGCCTGACCTAAGCTCCAAAGGTGCACCTGAGGCGCGCTTCAACCGCTTTAGTCAGAAAGGAAAAAAACAGGACGATAAAGGCTTTTTGGGAAGTCAGATAGACGCAAAGAAGGAAAAAAAAAGAGACACGACAGAAAAAAGGACAGTCATGGTCGCCGATCGAAGACCCACAGCCATCGGAGCACCACCCGAGCTGTCGGAGAAGAGAGCCCACTCGTCGATTGATGCAATTGAGGACCCACGATCGCCGATTGAAGACCCACGCCATTGGAGCACCGCCTCAACCGTCGGAGAAGAAAACCCACTCGTCAATTAACGCAATCGAGGACCCACGATCACCGATCGAAGACCCACAACCGCCAACCGACGACCCCACCCACCGGAGCCCCCACCAAATAGTATGGCTTCACTTTTTTTTTTTGTTTTCTTTCTTTCTCTTCTTTTCTCTTCTCATCGTTCCTTTTTTTGGGTCATCTACAGTAACCTTTTTTGCACTGTTCATCATTTTCTTTTTTTTTTGTTGGCTAAGTCCCTTCTTTTTTTGTCATCTACAGTAACTTTTTTGGGCTTTTTTTTCCGATTTTGTAACACAGCAATACTTTTTTTTGGGTTACATTCTCCCTTTTCTTTTCTTTTTTTTTTTTGGACCTTTTTTTTGAATCACATAACCAACCCACAGTGTATGTAATAAATTTTTTTTTTTGGGGGCTGATTTCGTTATCATTGTTTGGCATCTATTTTAGGAGGTTAAAATGGATTCCAAAAGCCATGGGTCATCTAAAAAAGATCCAACGTAAAAGTATGCACATTTGACTAACCCAACGGGCAAAAATAAAAATGATATTATTTATAATTTTTGTGGAAAAATGACTAAAGGAGGGATTTGTCGGGCAAAACAGCATATAGTTGAGGGTTTCGAAATGCCAGAGGTTGCCAAAAATGTCCACCACATATTTGTGAAGAGATTAAAACTTATATGTTAAGAAAAGAGGAGGAAAAGAAACAAGATAATTTGTTGTCTGATTTTGATAATATGAAAGACTATGGTGTTGATGAAAAAGATGAAATTCAGATGGTTGATCCTTGTAGTAAAAGTGATGGTACAAGTGGAAGTTCTACGGCCAGCAGCAAGGCACCTAGCTCAAAGAAACCAAAAGAAAAGGATCTTATAGATTTGTATTTTACTCTTGATGCAGAAATGATTGTTCATAGTAGAAAAGAAGGCAAAGAAAAGCAATCTGCTATCAATGAAGTTTGCAGAAAAGAATTAAGAGACAAGACTTATAGAGAGTTGGCTAGGTGGGTATGATGCCGGCATTCCATTTAATGTCGTGAATTATCCAAGCTTTGCTATTGCAATTGAAGCAATTGAACAATTTGATCCTGGCGTGAAACCTTCAAGTTATCATGAGGTTAGAATCCCTTTGTTAAAAAAAGAAGTTGAGCATACTAGAGATTTGATAAAGAGCCACCAAGAAAAGTGGGCAAGGGTATGGATGCTTGATTATGTCAGACGATTGGAAGAATGAGATTGCAAAGGACATAATCAACTTTTTAGTGAACTCTCCTAAAAGATCAGTATTCATAAAATCTGTTGATGCTTCTCATAGAAGAGTGAAAATTTCTTATTCAAATTGCTTGATGACATGGTAGAGTAAATTGAAAAAGCAAATATCATTCAAGTGATGACCGACAATGTCTCTAATTATGTAGCTGCAGGTAAAATTCAATTTGAATAAACTTCTCCATCTTTACATTTTAAGAAATTAATTAGTATAATTGTAATTTAATATTCAAATTTCTGAATTTTGAACAGAGAGATTGTTAGAGGCAAAGAAGCCAAATTTATATTGATCACCATGTGCTGCCCATTGTATTGACTTGATGTTGGAGGATATTGCTGAAATTTCAGCAATTAAAAAAACATTGAAGAAGGCAATTTTTTTGAATGGGTACATCTATAGCAAAACTAGCATTGTGAACTTGATGAGGAGTTTCACAGGACAAAGAGAGCTGCTTAGGCCAGCTAAAACTAGATTTGTAACTACCTTCATCACTCTTCAATCAATATATAATCAGAAGAACAACTTGAGAAAGATGTTCAATTCTGAAGAGTGAAACTCCAAACCTTGGGTAAAAGAGTCAACTGCCAAGAGAGCAGTTAGTACTGTTTTGATGCCCACATTTTGAACTACATTGTTTACATCCTTAAGTTGTCTAGCCCTCTTGTTCGTGTCCTTCGATTGGTGGATAGGGAGAAAAAACTTTCTTTGAGATATATCTATGAGGCTATGGATAAGGCAAAAAAAACTATTACCAAGTCTTTCAGTGGTAGAAAAGAGAGATACAAGATCTTTAAAATTATTGATGCTTGGTGGAAATGTCAACTACATCGTCCTTTGCACGCAACTGGCCATTATCTAATCCCTGAGTTCTTTTATAAAAACTCCAATATTGAGCAAAATGAAGAGGTGATGGATGGCCTATACAAGTGTATACGAAGGCTAGTTCCAAATATTGAAATGCAAGATAAGATTACAAATGAGCTGAACAAGTATAGAAATGCTCAAGGCCTTTTTGGAATACCCATGGCAGTTAGGCAAAGAAAGACAAAATCACCAGAAAAATAAATTAGTTTATTTTGCTTTATAGATTTAGTTGTACGCTTGTTTATATTTGTAATTTAAAAGCACTTTGACACTTGTTTAATCAACAGCTGAGTGGTAGGTTGCATATGGATCTTCAACTCCAAACTTGCAAAAGTTTGCAATGAGAGTTTTTAGCCTCACTTGTAGTGCTAGCAGTTGTGAAAGAAATTAAAGTGCGTTTTCACATATAAGCACTAAGTAACTCTATTATTATTATGTGTGATGGTTTTAAGACGTTCTAGATTGGATGTAGTTATATTATCAAATAATTTTATTTATTATTTTATATTTTTATTCTTGCAACTTCATAGCAAAAAGAGGAATAGGCTTGCTCAACAACGCTTGCATGATTTGATATTTGTGAAATACAATAGAGCCTTGAGGCGTCGATATAATAGGCACGATACCGTTGACCCTGTTTCTTTGAAGGACATTGATGATAGTAATGAGTGGTTGATGAGAAGAATGGATGAGAGTTCTGATGATGATGTTGAGTTAGTGTATGATGATGATAATTTCACTTGGGATGCTGTTGCTAGGGTTGCTGGAGTTGATGAGCCTACCTATCGCATAAAAATTAGTGCGAATGCTTCTTCATCAAGAGGGGGGGCTTTATTCTTAAGGCCTAGAGCATCAAGATTAGAACTTGCAGATGAGGATTTAGAGGACTCAGAAGAAGAGCAAGACATAGGAGATCACAAATCTGATGAAGAAGAAGATCTTATTATTGATGATGATGATGAGGACTACTAGGAGATTACATCTATTGCTTATTTATTACAAGATTAGCTAGAACTTTTAACTGAAATTTTAGACTACTTAGTTATATACTTGTGTCAGTGTAATTTTTATTTTGTTATTGTGTGCTTATTATGAACAATATTTTGCTTAAATGTTCGTATGCTATGTGTTTTGTGTTGAAACTTTAATGAGTTTGCATTTTTAATATTAATGATATTTTGATTGTAATTTGAAAATATATAATTTTTATATTATGCATATTTCATCTTATTTTTAATAAATGTGCACCTCGCTTTGCTCAAACGCTTGCGCCTAGGCACCTGGCACCCCTTGCGCCTCGGCTCCTGGCACCCTTTGCGCCTTGCGCCTTTAACAATTTTGGCCTCACGTGGGAGAGAAAGTTTCAATCCATATAAGCCATACTCCCTCTTGACTCATAGCTGATGTGGGACTAAAGATGCCCCCATCTATACCACAACATAACCCCTCCAGTCAAGAGAGAGTATGTATGTGGGGACAGGAGGCATTCCTATAGATGACACCAATGTTGCGGTCATGGATCAAGGGGTCGGATAGCTCGGATGGTTGGCTTATGCCTCCGCGCTCGCATATGTGAGATATTGTCCGCTTTGGCCTCTGATGCTGTCGCAAGGGACCTCACGATTTTGTCCTTTAAAAGGCATCTCACGTGGGAAAGAAGATTCCAATCCATATAAGTCATATTCCCTCTTGACTCATGACCGATGTGGGAATAAAGATGCCCCCACCTATACCACAACACCTATCACATATCTAGAATGCTAATTTAAGTTTCTAAAACTTTTTAAAAGAACATTTTAAACAAATGCAACCTGCTGATCAATTGACGAAGTTGCAAGCATCAATGATATCTCCCATTTCTCAATCATCATGTATGAACAAGATTTTTCAAAGGGAAGATGTGAACATTTAAATTAACATAGCTTAATGCATCATACCTCTCTGCAACTTTTTCATCTGAACTCTTATTAATCATGTTTTCTTCATCCAAAGACTCAGGTTGTACATCTCTTGATGACTCAGCCACAGGTGAAGTGTAGATCAGTGATGACAGAAAGGGATCAGGTGCTGCAGAGGAAGGAGCAGCCACGTAGGATGATCCTCCAAGAAGAGATTGTAGATTGCCTTCCCTTATGTCCCTTCTCAACAAAGATAGCATCGAATGGGACCCAGATGGACCTCTGCGGAATCTCCTCCTACGTTGCATGTAAGTTTCTCTTAAGGAATTCAGTTGAATCGCTGAATTTATTTAAACACGAATCATGACCATTTTGTAGAATATACAAATAAACAGTAGACTCTTCTAAAAATTCAACTTCTTAAGCAGAATAGCAATAGCTTAAACTTCAAGACAGATGACAGTCACTCATAAAGGCAAAAGGATATTCTAAAGAAATTTCCATGCTGCGTCGTTATGTGCCCAACCAAGTCCAAACCAACCCTAGCTGCACATACAGGGCATACCTGCAGAAGATAATCCATCCCAACTAGAAGAATTAATAATGATTTTTCAACATATAGCTTACATGATATGAATCATAGAATTGTGATATTGCATGCTAGGTACTGATAGCTTTTCATATGCATTCAAGAAAACCTTAAAGAACTTCTGCACACCAAAAACACCACTTCTTTTGTGCTGATATACTTTAAAAGAAAAAAAAAATCGAACAAATTAAAGCTGAAAACATCTACAGTGTATTTCACATACATGGTACAATATACCATCCTCTTGTACTTAAAAATATTTATCTATAGTTCTATGTATGGAAAAAAAAAAAAAAGAAAGAAGAAATCCCTCTTACGCCATGTGGACATAGTTATAATGAAATGTGAACATGTGCTTCACTTTGATACAAGTAATGATAGATTCATGGATTTCTGTTTACACTTTGATACAAGATCATAATATAGCTTTATCTAGTCAGATGGTATTCCACCTTACTTTGACAAAGATGTGGGGCTGATGGGAGGCGGAGGGCACTTTACCCTTTACCCCCTTATAAATTCTAAAGTGTACCAGATATATATCTACAGATTCACGTCTGATCCAGCTCTTCACATGGCCATCTGATCTGAAAATTTTCCAAACATGATCTATGAGTATTGATAATTTCCACAGATATGCCAACCTAACCTTTTAGGATCCCTTTGTAAGACCACTTTAGCACCAAGGTAACCCCTCTAGGAATAAATTTATAACATTCCTATATGGCAGAGGCAAATCATATTTAGCATAAATTAAGTTGGAGGGACCAAGATCTCTGGTACAACATTTTTGGAGTTGTCACTTGAAGAACTTTGCTCTAGTTATTCTTTAGTTCTTCTGCTTATTCATCTAAAATAAAGTAGCCCCTACTGAATCCATGGAATATCAGACTTCTGATAGCCCTATCAAAGCAAATCCAAAAGAACTAAAAGCAATTTTATGGAGGTATCAGGTTGCATTATTTTTTTACACCTTCCTACAGCTTTTGTGGAAGAGGAATGAAGAACCCACAAGCATTTCTTCTACAAATGGAATTACAGAGTTCTAAAAGAAGAAAAATAATTAACATTGCAGTACCAGGATAAAGCAGCATGGCATATGAAAGAAAATGAATTTAAAGGAGAAAAGAATAAAAGCATATTCTGTTTTAACCCCTTTCCTCAGACTCTTTTTGTGTTGTTTAGTCTTATTGTTAACCTCTTAGTAAATTTCATTCAGATTCTTCAGGTTGCACATGTTTGTGACAAAGAAGAAGATTCACTCATCTGCTTGTATTCATCCAAGCACGCTTTCCTTCTTGTAAATTCATTCTAAAAATAATCACTTTTGCAGATATTAGTATGATCTATTTCTCAATTTATGTTTTGGATACCTTTTCTTTTTATTTCTTTTTTCCAAAAAAAAAAGCTTCTTCTAATTGACAACTGATGCCAATAAGGCTGTTGGTGGGTATATATCCACGAATGACCATTTGTAGTGCTCAAATACTAAGAAACTCCTGAAAGGCATCATGCTCCACCGGAACTCTGTGCAGTGGACCTAAATTGCACCCTTTTTCTATTTACTTATTATTGTTTCTCATGCTTATTATTTTTAATTGCTTAAGTTGACTTTCAAAGGTAAACTAAATTATTTAGTTAGCTCCTGAAAATTTTTTCAATTAGAAAGCTTGCATAAATGACTGCACCCCCTTGAACAAAATTGCTGAATATGCCACAAGGTTGATATTTGTAATCAACAAGATCCTGTGGCACAGTGAAAACACTTACACTCTCAAAACTCCTTAGAATCAAAATGTATCTTCTTCAGCTGTTAAATGATTAAGCCCACTTAGAATGCCTGATGGAGGCAAAATGGATGGATGAGCAGTCATCACTTTGATATAAGTGACTAATGACATGAAAAATCTACAAGCAAAGGAGCCAAAACTTATTACAGATCCATCACCACACAATGGCACTCAATATTGTCCAAAAGGCAATGTCTTGATACACACATTTCAAACATTCCCAGCAACTTCAATTCTAATTCTAAAATAACATACTGACTAGGAAATTGTTTGTATCTAGTTGTTAACACCCACTTCAGATAAAAAAAATATATAGGTATTCAAAAATGGGAAAGAGAGGATTCTTGAATAAAAATCACAGTTTTGTAGTGACCATTTAAAGAACGAGCAAATTAAATGTGTGCATATCTAATACAAAACTCTAAAAACAGGAAGGAAAAGATACACGCTAAAAAGCTCCAATGTCAGATTAAAATCTAGGAGAATTCCCCGTAGGCAGGTAAACTTCAATAGCAGATGAAGCTATAAAAATCATGCATTTCCCCCACTCATAAATTTCACTAAACAGAAAGTGAAGAAAACACCAAAAATGTTCGAACTTTAACTAAGTAAGATAATGAAAAACCTTTGAGAAAAGTTATATCCACGATCAGAAAATAAAAACACTTAAAACCTAAAAATTTCCAAAAGCAAATAACCACCTCACCCTAAAAAAGCATTTTTATTGAACAACTACAGGAAAAAAACCACAAAGCTCATCCTTTTCAAGATCGGATAGTTGAAGACCGCTAAAATACAGATTCAGAGAACTGGATAGGAAGTAATACCCCGTTTTTCGCCTCCACGGGGTGCTCATCATCGATGTGGCAGCAAAGCCCGACGATATCGAAATCCTCGGAGCAAAACGGGCAGGGGAACTCCGCCCTGTAGTCATCATCACCGCCATCAACCTCCTCAAACCCAAGGTACAGATCTGGTGACCAAATGCCTCATCAAAACCCACCCCAAAAGACCCAAAAAGACCAAGAATCAAAGCCCACAAATGGAATCAGGATCTCGAGGCCTCACCGTATCGCGATTGGAGAGCGGACTGGTGGCGCCTCGAAGCGGCGGACGAAAAGCGGTTCCAAGAATCGGCCTCCATGGCTTCCTCCTTTTTTCCTACCGAAGCTTGGTTGCGATGACGCAATTCCTCCCCGAAATCCCCAACCCAAGACCCCGGCCAGTGACTGACAACCCTAGAAATAGTTTTTGGAAAGAAAATTTATGAAAACTGAGCGCATATAGAGACACGGAGTGCCGATAACTCTTTCTGCGAAAGCGCTCCTACCGACCGACCCCGGCTGATTAGAACTCATGGAGCACTACAAATCGGACACGACTTTTGGTCAGAATAACGAAAATGTCCTTTACCCAAGGGCCCGGTTAAACATGCGGTCGCTGGATTTTTTTATGCTGTTTGCTGTTTTTAGCGGGGCATCCGATCTCGTAGGCTGGTGTTTTTCTGTTTTTAGTCAAGGAAATCACGCGGACCGCAAGTTCCTCTTACCATGACCCGCTGCACGTGGAGTGTTGGCGCGGTTATTGAGACGATCAGCCTCGGCACTTGGAGCCAGAACCTACAATCTGTTGAGGATCAGCTGTCTATCGCAACAGCAACCATCCTTCTCCACTGACGTGTGACCTTTTAGGCCCCAAGATAGCTACCATCTCCGCATCACATTGGCGTGAGAAATGAGGTACCTGCTTTACGGGGTGGACGTGGTCGATTGTCCTGTGGTGGCGGGAGGCTTAGCTGTAACGACAGTACCAATCTAACTATTGCTTGCTCAGGTGGGTCCCGGGCATAAGGTTGGAGCGTGTCCTCTTCTGATTGGGTGTTCTCATGTTCCTTTTTCAGAAACATTACGCGGGTTGAATTTTTCGCACGTGTCTGAGACGAGGGGCAGGAAGAGTGCGCGGCCAGGAAGGCCGCCACGCAAAGCAAATGAAGACGCGTAGGTGTCAGATGGTGGTGCGTTGATTAGAGTTTCTCGTGGTGTTCATTGTGTAATTGTGTCAGACCCCACTAATAAAAGCCATCGAACGCAAAGCGCAGAGCGGAATGGTTCTCTTGCAGCCTCGACAAGCGTCGGAAGGAATTGGGGCCAGGCGGGAGTGGAGTTGTTAGGACAATTACCTTCATTACTTTTCGTCGATGATAGGTAACGAGGCCCAAGCGTCGCGCCCCAACGTCTCCAGAAGTCACCAGATTTCATGCTTCTCGCTGTCTTCTATGTCCCGTGCTGCCAACTGAGCCCATACAGAGTTGATTAGGGTGCCCAAAAGCGTTTGTTGACTCAAACCCACCTAAATTCCACTGTTTTCATGGGTTATGCTTACGTTAGCACGAAGTGCACAAAAGAACTTAGAATGCACACGTGGCTAACAGCGAGAGATCGTGATTAGTGGGCTCTATAATAACTAAAATTGGCAAAATATAATCCGATCCATCAATTCGATTTATATTCGATCCACCATAAATAGGTTTGGATTTAGATTAAACAGATTTGGATCATAAATAGATCAATCCGTTTAATCCGTTTAACCTATTTTTGATCTATTTAATCCGACTTTTTTAACCTGTTTAATCCATTTAAAACCCGTTTAACCTGTTTAAAATATGTTCAATCTGTTTCTGACCCATTTAACTCGATATTTAATCCGTTTAATCCATTTAATCCATTTAATCTAATTTGATCTATTTAATAAATGAGTTAAACGGATCAGATCGGATTATCTGTTTAATAAACAGATCGGATTCAGATTTGAATTTTTGATCCGTTTAATAAGCAGATCGAATTTGAATTGATGATTTTCTGATCAGATCCGTTTATGATTCGATTGCCATCCCTAACAACAACGTAGTTATGTAGCCTATTGCCCGAGTGCTTTTATTATTTTTTTTTTTTTGAAGAAAAAAAAAAACCCACACCACCCAACGTAGAAGCTTCCCAGGGGAGGCGGGATATGTTTTGATCTTGCATGTTGGCCTGTCTTTTTATAATCACAATACTTCTAGTCAGTCTCAAACAATTGAAACAATTCATAGCCTACCATAGAGCCATCCGAGAATCCAGATGTTCCAAACAATATAAAGAAGAACGAGTTCCGGACATTCACAAGAGATGCCATGTCAATATCAATACATATTTTTTATATTTTATATTTTTCAGCTACTTTTTAGGCACTTGGGTCGTTGGCTTCGGTCAGATAGAACCGATGGATACATCTTTTGCAAATAAATAATATACATGCAAACAAGGATTTCGGCGACATTTGATCTCCTATTGCTGGTTTTGTATCTTAAAACATTTCAATTGTCTGGATTAAAATATTTTTGCCACATGAAATTCTAATTCTTTGTATCTGGTCCTAATTCTTTTTATATGACTTTACCTTAAAAGCGTTTCACCCAAAATGTCCACAATCCTCCGCCTGTCAAGATGTTCAAGCTGGAGCGAAAGGTGTCAACAACTAAGGATATGCTTTACCAACCTATATCATCTCAGTTATGTCATCAATCCATTCTCTGGATAAGAATTCTTTGGACATGCATAAGGGCCAATTGGCCCATCATACTACCATTATCGGCATAATGGTCAAATTATATTCGTAATTTGACCCTTAATAGTTATCAGTCATCAGTCTTCAAATATTTTTTTTAAGATTCAAATGATCATATCAACTCTTAATAGAATCTCTTGTTTTAAAAACAATATAATAAAAGGATGCTGCTACTTTTTTACCATTCGGTTATATTAACTTCATCATAACCGCCGAAATTGGTCAAACACAGATATTCATATTTTGATTCCAAGAAAATCATAGTCAACGAGCGCACTAGGCTATTAACGTTCGTTATTTCCGTTATATCATATATATGGGTCATAAATGTCACCCTTCTAAGTTGCAATACGAGAACCAATCCCTGGAATGGCTTACCCTATCGCATGCACCTACTAGAACTAAACTACGTATAAAGCAGTATAAGAGAATACTACTGCCGTACCAGCGTTCCGCGAGAGCTCCAAAAGAGAGAGAACTGAGAATGAAGAGAAAGCACTGTTTGATGGAATCATTGGAGACGGAGCCATGGGGACCGAAATGGCTAGGCGTCACGGTGGCTAGGGAGGGCGTGGCGGAAGTGGCAGCGGTGGCCGTAAGGACAGTCACCTCCGGAGGCCAGCATGCGGCAGAGCTGGGTCTTGTAGCGGGGGTGTCGGATCACCGGCCTCAGCTCCTGGATCCCGTGCGCGAACTGGCACCGCTCCCCGTACGGGCACCACCCCTTCTCCACCCACTTGTTGCACAGCTCCGTCTTTGCCATCCCCTGGCTATAGGCCTCCACCTCCACCTCCCCGTCTCCCTCCTCTCCCTGAATCACCCGAACCCGACGATCAGGTATTCAAGAATAGCGGGAAATGACACGTGGCAAGATCAAATGGGCTGCTACTAACCTTTAGCGCCGCAGACGCCGGGAGACGGAGGCGGTGGGGTCGCCTCGCCTCAACGTCCCCGCCCGCCGGTGGTTGCTTCACAGCCAAGAACCCACGCGATCGGATAGAGATGCTCTTTGGCAGACCGCCACGTGTCCCGCCCTTTCCGCCTCCGCCGTCCGATCCCCCCGGCGGCGCCGGATCCGGATCAGGATCCTCCGTCGCGGTCTCTCCTCCGACGATCTTTTGCTTCCCCTGTGCCTCCGGAGGCACGGATTCACGGCCGGCCGCAGTAGCAGCGGCGGCGGCGGAGGCCTCCATCTCCTCGAGGAGGAAGGTGAGGTGGAGGTGGTCGGCGTTGAGCTGGAGGTTGTCATGTCGGAGGACGTCGAGGTCGGAGAGAGCGGCCTGGAGCTGGCGAAAGCAGTCGTTGTAGCGGTTGACCATCTGCTGCAGCTCCCGGAGGATCTGGTGCTTCTGTATCTCGAACCGGTCGCCGGAGATCCAGCCGGCCGACTCCCCCGTCGATTCGTCGCCGTCCTCGAAGGAGCAGCACGAGGTGTGCGTCCCCGCCACCGAGTTCTGGGATGCCGGTAGTGTGATCTCTCCCTCCATTTCTACTGCCACGAATCCTTCCGATCTCACGTTTCGTCACGAAATTCCTCGGAATAAGAAGAAAATTGAAAACAATAGGGATGAATTCAAGAACCGACACTCGGGTTTCTCCGAATTCGAGATGCGATTTTGAAGGCCGAATCCCTTTTGTTTGTAAGAATTTGGGGGCACATTGAGGAACCGGAGAAGAACTAGTAGATCGTGAGAGAATCTTAGTAACGGAGGAGTTCAAATCGATCGTAATGGGAGATGGGTTTGGAAGAAGCTTACCTTTGAGGCGGTGGAGCTCCTTCGAATCGGAGACCGCCGCGAGTAGGAGCCTGGGTCAGGGAGCTGATAGGAAATGGAGGGAAGAAAGCGAGGATGTAAATGGACCAGAAAGACTTTTCTGCCCTTGAACTTTGAAACAATGGCAGATCAACCATTTCGCAGGAATTGGAGCGAAAATGTAATAATCAAATTAACATATTCTTAATCACCAAAAAAAATGAAAAAAATCCATATCATAGCCATGCATGCCCAAGTTCAGTGGAAACAATGAAAAATGCATGCTCAAATTCCAATGAGGTCACAACTCAGCAATGAACATTTTGGTATTTCCCAATAAAAGGTTTAGAACACTCAATTATGTGAAAATTTCGGAAGAGATCGTCACGGTGATTCACTCCAAAAGATGATAAGATAAATATATTATGAACTTTATTCAGAATTAAGCAGTGCAATATAAATTAAAGATGATGCCGGAAAGAATGGACACTGCTATACAATAATGCTTAATGATCATTGCTTGATGAGAATGAGATTGTTGGCTTTTACATCCAATCTTAAGTTAAAGAATATCTGAAGCCCGGAAAGCTCTACACATTAGCTCCGGAACAGTCAGTTTCAGATCAAAAGTAATTCGCTGGAGTACATAGCATAATGTGGTCACATCCTGCATTGCTCTGTGTGCAGTCCCAAATATAGGGATGTGATAGTGCTCACGAAGTGCCTTCAATAAGAAGGATGTAAGCTTTGATCCTGCAACAGAAATAGAAATGGCAAAGTTTAGCTTGCTTCAGCTGATGATGGCATGCATCATGGAGAATACCTTGGAGGAAGTCAGAGACAGTGACTGTGCGGAGCAACTGAACTCAACCGGTTTAATTGTCATGCATAACCACCAGGCTTTGCCACATATTATTGCTCAACTGGAAGTCTCATAAGTTAAACCATGATTTTTCAGCTCTAAATTCATATAATCCTATGTCAGAATTAGGTTTAGATTTGGAAAATTAAGTTACTTTTAAGATCAACTGATTGAGTTCAACCCTACCCAGGAGTCATATATCTGATTAGCATGAGGCCAAACAATAATTGACATCAAGGTAATTCATTTCACCTTCTGTCGCCTGAATCCAGTCAAATCGCTGCTCAAAATTTGTAGTTTGTGCTGGCTTCTGTTTCCTTCTCTTTCTCAGCTCCCCTATTGTCAGGCAATTGTTCTCTAAAAACAAATCAAAAAAATAATCTTGGCACTATAAGGGGCCAGAAGAGATGACTGGACTGAGTACTACAGTAACACAATCATAAGATGTTCCCACAGCAGAAAGTGCAACTTGATCAAAGCTTCAAAAAGATTAAATGCAGATCTGGTTTTCTTGCCTTCATACCCGAAAGCACTTTGTGGATCCATAAGACTATCTGGTTTGTGGGAGTTAGAATAGTGATCCCAGGCCTGAACAATTCTATATTTCTAGTTGAGATTACTTGTGTAAATGAGAAAGTTAAATGAAGAAAACTGATTGCCATTGATTTCTCTTTCTTACGCTTATGTAGTATAATGAAGATAAATTATAAGAACTGGAGAAACCTAGTTAAGTAAGAGAAACTACATTAATCAGACACTACGATGTCTCCAAGTGGTTAAGGCAGTTTTGATAAATATCTCTTATGCAATATAGAATATTACTTAATGAGTACGGGAAAGACCTAGTTAAATAAGAGCAAGTACATAAATCAAATATTGCGATATCTCTATACGATCAAGGCAGATTTAAACATAAATTCAGAAAAATGGGCTTCTCAAGAAGCCATACAATTTGTAGCAAAGCAAAAAAAACAGAGAGATAAGGCTTGATAGTGATGGTTATTATGTTTAGTTCGCCAATCAGAGTCATTTTTTAGTTCCTGATAATTGCATCACTGAAATGTTTAGGGAATATAACTTTTGCCATTGCTGCTCCCTTTGCATGTTCATCAGTTGCTTTTAAAGACTACCACAAAAACCAGCATAATTCATCTAACCTAGAATAACTAAGACAACCAAGCAGTACTTTGATATTAAAATTGTCACAAGAAAAAAAAGGGTAGAATACAAGAAACAGCTACCTACCATCTGACTTACCTAACTGGCGTGCAAGAGGAAGTGTGTCCACGAACAGCCAATCTGCAGGAACTTCCTCAGAGCAATGTTGGAATTCCTTGATAAGAAAAGGTACATCGAACCGGCGTCCATCATGAGAAACCCATATTACTGGTTTGCCAGACATTTGGCGGCTCCTAACATATTGAATGATGATTGGAGCCAGTTCCTTAAACCTGTTGTAAAATCATCAAGGTTAGGTTAAGGAACTATAACCAAGTACAATAGCAACCTAGACATGAGAACATCTTGATTAACCAAAATGTGTACATGTAAAGAAATTTAAAAAACTTAAAAAATAATAATAATAAGTATAAGCTTGCTCATGCTGGATGAAACTCCAGGGTCAATACCATTTGCAACAAAGCAACTGCAAGAATAAAAGGTCTCAGATCATACACAGTATCCAAACAGTGGGGTAAATTAGGGGCTGTCCACCAATTCTCAACTCTTCTTTTTTTCCATCACAAAATTTCCTTTTCACAGATTCAAAATTTACAAACAATTTATTTTCTAATGTTACATGTGGTAAGCAGACCATATTTATCAACATAAACCTTAAATCAGATGCAAAGGGCAGCTCCAATTTATTTTCTAATGTTACATGTGGTAAGCAGACCATATTTATCAACATAAACCTTAAATCAGATGCAAAGGGCAGCTCTCTCTCTCTCTCTCAGAGAATAGAACCAGATATTTTGATTTCAACATCAACAAAAAAAAAAAGTAGTCTGTGATTCAAATAAACTGCAGTTTAAAAGCCTTTGTCAATGGATGGTCATGGTAGTAGACAGTTGACAAAGTCTTCAGCTATTTATATTTAAATTTATTAATAGCCCAACTTAGGAGATCAAACAACAAATACAAGGGACCATGTAATGAGGCTTGTATCCTCCATGATGAACCATGAAGATTAGGAGAAGAAAAGAAAGCTAGAAATTCAATATGCAGAAGAACCATACCTTGGGACATCAGGCCTGTTGACCATGTAACTGCTAATGCCATGAACATCTGTGTTTGGTACATACTTGACAGGATTTACAAGGGTTTGGAATGTACTATCCTTGCCTTCTATGAGATCACAAATTGCAAACTCGATAATTCTTTCATACTGACGACTGAATCCTGTAGTCTCAATATCAAACACAAGGATAGTTGCAGGCCGGTCAATGATGACTTTGTTGTCAGAAATCTTTTCTTGGGGATCAGAACACTGAATTGCTTTAAATTCATAAAGGTGAGATTGGTTTGCATTTGTATTTGTTGATGATTTAACTGTTCCATCATAAAATTTCAGACTAATGCTGCATGGTTTACTGCTCTGTGATTTCCAATTCCTTCTAATCTTGTTGTGAAAAAACGTAGGTTGCATCTTCTAGCATCAAGAATCTTTCCAGGAATAATTTCAGTATGAAATCTGAGCAACTTAAAACAACAATTGCTTGCAAGACTGTTCCTTAATTTAGAAATGTTTCCCAACAAGATAGCAGCAAAGGACATTTTGTGAAGACAGGGGAACCAGCATCAAGAATCACGTGTCGCAGAATCTCATATGAAACTTGCACTCATCTGGGCTTTTACAAACTAAAAAGGCACAAAGATCATTACAGACCATAAATTTTGCATCAAGGTCATAGGCTTTGATCCTGAAAATGCAAACATAAACAGATTAATGTTAATTTCTGAACCGAGATTTATCATAGAAAATCTGGCATTAGATACAGAATCCAAAACTTATCCACGGAATTAGGATCTTCTTATGGTTTCTATTGATTTTCTATCACAAATCAACCCATGACTATTACTTCTTGGATCCAATACTGTATTATAATTTTTTTTTCAGCATTTGGATTTGCATCTTCACATATAAGTTGAACAAAGTTATCAACTATGCATACACAAAAAGGATCCTAATTTACAACCATGAAAACTATCTACTGTTTCTGCACGCAGAGGAACTTGTAAGTTATAGCATTTGAAAGCATCAAAACTTTTCATGCCAGCTTAGAAAGATCACTAGATTCATATCAATCCAATTATGCCATTGTGAAAATATA